>NC_056743.1:1153766579-1153980517 GCF_019279795.1 Protopterus annectens | reverse complement strand
AGGCAACCCGATGCGAATCACCAAAGGAAAACCCAGACTTGGATCCGCCAAGCCCTGCTTGCAAGAGTTCACACACAGAGGACAGCACTAAGGGGACCTCATCTTGCAATGGGTCCAGCTGTCTTTGTAAACACCACAGAGAACTTTTCCATTTAGACAAATGAGACCTCCTAGTATTAGGTTTCCTGGCCTCCTGCAGGGCTGTTAGCACGTCCTCAGTGTAAAGGTATCTGTAAGGGATGAAGATTCTATCACCCACAGAATTAGGTTCAGAGATTCCAGGTGGGGATGGTGAGGGATCCCTTGTCCTGTGCGAGAAGGTCCACTCTGTGAGGTAACTTGTGATGACTGCCCCTGGCTAAATGCTGAAGGAGGGAGAACCAATGCTGTCTTGGCCAAAAGGGAGTCACCGACAAGATTTTTAGTTTGTTCCTCTGGATTTTCAGTAGGACGTTTTGAAAGAGTAGGAAGGGGGGTGAATGCACAGAGAAATATCCCCCTCCAAGAGAATGAAAATGTGTCCGTTGCCCTCGCTAGGGGACTGTGTACCCTTGTGGAAAGTAGTAATTGTCTGTTAAGAGGCAAGGCAAACAGATCAATTTGTGGTGTACCCCCCACTTGTGGACAATGTCCAGGAACACATCCTTGTGAAGCAACCATTCAAGGGATTGTGACATGGACCTGCTCAGAGTGTCTGCCTGAGTGTTCTGTACTGAAGGGATATAAACTGCCTGCAGGGAGACTCCATGTTGGGCCGCCAGTTCCCAGGCTTGGAGTGCAAGCCTGCATAGCAAGTAGGATTTTGTTCCCCTTGTTTACATACCATAGAACTGCAGTGTTGTCTGTGAACAATTTCAGGGGTCCTTGTTTTTTTTGATATTTAGAAAAGCTCTCAAAGCAAATAAAATTGCTCTCATTTCACTGATGTTAAAGTGGTTCCACCTGAAGGTGTCTGACCAGGTACCCTGCACTCTCAGGCTGCCTAAAGCAGCTCCCCAGCCCAGATCTGAGGCATCTGTGTACATCTCCTGAAGGGGAGTTGTGGGTTGAGTGTGATTTGCTCCAAACACCAGGGGATCTCCTTCCTCAGGCAGGGAAGGAAGAGAATGTTGAAGTCCAAGGGGTGTGAATGTTGAGTGCATGTTGACCTCAGGTACCACTGCAATTTTCTCATGTGGAGGCTTGCCAATGGCAGTATTAGGACAGTGGAAACCATATGACCCAGTAATCTGAGATCTTGTCTGGTTGTCATAGCAGTGGCGTGGAGAACAGAGAACAGGTACTGATTTAGGTTTTCCATCTTTTGGGGTGGAAGGAATGCTCCCATGACATCTGTCCTTACTCTGTACCCCAGGAAAACTTGGTCCTGGGAGGGATTTAGGTTGGACTTGGGTTACCTGATGATTTATCCCAGTGCCTGCAGGATTGATGGCGCTTTGTGTAGCTGGTGGAGTAGGGATCTGGAACATTCTGCCTGTATCAGGAGGTTGTCCAGAAATGGAAAGATTTGAATCCCTTGGACCCTGCAATAAGCAACAACTGGAGCCAGACACCTGGTGAACGCCCTTGGAGCTGCAAAGAGTCCAAAAGACAAGGCATAGAAATGAAAATGTGAGGAACCCACAGAAAATTATAAGCATTTCCTTTAGTTGGGCCTTACTGGGATGTGTAGGTAGGTAGGTATCCTTTATGTCCAAAGTGGCTAGAAATCCCTGAGGGATTACAAGAGAAAAAGGTCTGTAGAGTAAGCATATGGAAGGTGGGTACTTGTAAGAAAATGTTGAGGTGGGAGACCGCCAGGAAAAGTCTCCATGGTCCATCCTTCCTTGGAACTAGGAATAGTCTGGTCATGGAGTTCTTTCCCCTTTTGTTGCAGGGTCTTGAATAGCTCAGCCACTTTAGCCCCAAAAAGGGCAGTTACCCAGGTGAGCGTCAAAGAATTTGACCTTAATATCATCAGGTAAGGGCTGTAGTCTTAACCATGAGTATCTTCTAAGGATTGAGGCAGACGCTGCAGATCTGGCAAAGGCTTCTGCAGCATAATAGCTGAATCTAAGTGAATGTCTTGTGACTTGTGAAGACAGTGAGATGAGGCTAGATATTTGAGTCTTGACTGGTGAGTCAGAGAGGTCTGGCAAAAACTTACTGACCCGAGCCAAAAGGGCCAGGGCATACGTGGACATACGTGTCTGGTAATTTATTGCCCTAAAAACCAAAGCAGCATTGCTCCATTGTCTTACTGCTCTTGTCTGTGGGAAGGACAGAGGTGGAAGGAGGCAGTCTGGATGGTTTATCTGCAGAGACTGAGACAGTGCCAGGGTATGCAGCAGGGCATTTAATCAGGAACTTAGCCCTTTCAGGGACTTTACACAATCTATCAGGCCTTCGAGGGGCAAGTGACTGGGAATCTGGATTCACAGAAGCTGCATTGAAAGCATCCAAAAAGGCTGGTAAAACTGGAGGAATGGCAGAAGGAGCAGGGGTGTCCATCTGCAAGAGCTCATAGTATCTTTTTTGGACCTCTGACATTTTAGAGGAATCCCACTTAAGATATCTCATTTTTGAGATGGTCTCACCAAAGGTGAGGTCCTTTCCTGGGGAGTCTATCTCAGCAGAATCCTCCTCTGGGGAAGCATACCCAAGAGGGAAGGGTATCTGGGACACACAGGGTATCTGGGACACACAGGACACAGAATTCTCTGAACAGGAGTCTGAGGAATCCTCAGCTTTAGGTTGAAGTGTGTCACTAACCTGAGGCCTGGGATTAAGGAGAGGTGGGGGAGCCGGTGAAGAAGCAGGCATAGCAGGCCTTAGGGCCATAAAAGCATTAAATAGGCTCTGGGAAAAGGTCTGCCAGTCCTGTTGGCTTTCTGCAGGAGGGGAAGTATGTTTAGTCTTTTGCTACTTTTTCAGGGAAGGCCTAGATTCTATATGCTTGGAAGTAGTAGAAGAGTCTGGGCAGACGTAACAAGCCTAGGATCCCCCTCATCATCTGATGTCTGCAAGACCTCCACAGATGTGCTTTCTTGCCCTAGGTCTGGCCTCCTGAATGGTACCCACTATACCTATTTCAGCAGATTCCAAACATTCCTCCAGGAGAACGTCATCCACAGGAGGGACGTTGGGTGGAGAAGGTGCAGCAGCAGGTTCAGGCCTGGAAATGTTGGCCTTCTTAGGTGGCTCTACAGTATGACCGGATGGCCCCTCCATCACTAGCACCAAGCATTTAAGACACTGGTTTTCTAGGTAAATATTAAGGGCATACAGACTACTGCAGAGTGTCTTAGGTAAGAAGGCCTGACAGATCACACAAGCTTGATGGTCGAGTGTAGGCCCCTAAGCAGAAAAGGTAGAACTCATGGGTGCCCTTATGGGGGATCTGATGTCTGCACCTGCACTTTCTGTTGCTGGATGACATGAACCTAGAGAGGCATGCAGTGTCTCAAGATAAACAGAAAAAACATTCCCAACGGGGTACTTATCTTTTAATTAGAGGATCTGATGGCAGAAGAGCTAATATTCGACTGGCGGCAGAAAAGTTCTGAGGAAAGGTATGTGCAGATGTCACTTTTATGGCCCATGTACCCTCGGCCAACATCAGACGTACCATGTACCTAGCAGTGACTAGAAGCTTTTGTACACTGGCTGGACATTCAGGTAGCTAGCAGAGGATAAACCAACGGTTTGGAATACTGAAATGTGAGAACAGAAGGAGATCATCAGGGATTTTGTTGACTACTACTAAGGGAGTGGTAGGGAAAAAGGTATCACACAACCTCTGGAAAAAATTCTCTGCACCCATGAATCTTTTGTAATCCCCAGCCAGGCTCTCTGGTGCAGGGATAAATGACCCCAGACTGCCTCCAGAGCTGGACAGTTGGGCCTCTTTTCAGGAGTGCTGACAGAATCTGTCAGAAAAGGCATCTCTAGATCCCTGGTTCTGTGGACCAACTCTGCCACGGGAACAGTGTCGTCCATTAGAGTTCCCTCCTCTACCCCTGGGGGATCTATCTCCATGTGGATCTTGAAAGGGACCCTTGGATTTTCGGAACCACATTTTCCATCTGCCTCATTGGTTCCTAGAAAACATCAGTTGAGGGGTCAAAAAACATATCCCCTCAACAGACATGACTTTATATTCCTGCTCACACCTATGAAGGAAGACTTGAAGGGTTCCACAAAGTCACACAAGCGCACCCAAGCATGTCTCCTTACAGAAATGCTTGAACCAGCTGCCCATGAGGTACCCTCAGCTGCATGGGAAACGAGTCTCATGGAAGAATTTGAAATGGAGTGGAGAGTAGCCAACAGCGAGGCAATGGTATTCTCTGCCTCGGCAGATATGGTCCCAGAGAGGGATTTGGTAAGTTCCTTAACCAAATCCCTCTGGAGTATAGTGAAGTGTGCCAAATAATTCAGTGACCGAAAAGCAAAGGTCGCTGAAGCATATAAACACTTCTCAAATCTGTCAGGTGTCTTAGACTCCCTGTTAGGGGGCTGGACAGAGAAACTTTGCTCTGCTAGTTCCTTTACTGGGCTGCCAATATGATCAAACGTTCTCCTTTGCTACAAAATACCCTATCCTTTGGTGCTGCCAGGATCCTATCTCGTCTCTTGGGGATAGGCTTGATGGTGTCAGGTTCCTTCCAAACCCATCAAGAAACTAAATCAATGGACGGAGTCACCCAGGAGGTAAACAAGCCAGCTCTGAAAGCCTGCAGGAATATAAACTCCTCTTGGGAAGGGTTGACAGGAGACTACTCACCCTTTTGCCTATGAAGTTCTAGAATGTCTTCAAATGAGACGTCATTGAATGGTGATCTTGGGGACCCTTCCCCCTCAAAGTCAGTACCCTCTGTGACAAACTCTTGGGGAAAGTCTAGGTGCCTCCTTTTGCAGTTTTTCCTTTTAGGAACTTCAGTGGGATGCTCAGGAGAAGTATCTGATGAAATTAACATACCTGCTGGGTATCCTGGTGGTTTGCCTGGGTTGGTTGTCCCAGTGGCACAGGTTGTTGAGGCTCAATATGCAAAGACTAATGGAGTTTGTAAGTCATTGCTGATGGGGGGGGGGGGGGGGAGAAGTCCAGATTCTGAGAGCAGAAAAAGCCCTTTCCACTACCTTTAAAGTACAGTGCCTCAAAGTAGGAAGCCAAAGGCTCCAAGAAAACATGTTTATAAACCATAGGCTCCCTCCGCACCAGAGTGAATCGGAGCCAAGCTAGCCAATGCTGAAGCTGTGAGTGGCAGAGATGGCTCTAACAGTTTCAGAGTTGACTAACACTCCAGATCCGGAGATAATGCTATAGCTATTGAGAGTCATTTGGCTCCAAACTGCTCAGTGCCGGTCCACTTAGAGACGCCACTGGAGTCGAAGATACTATGACCTTTGGATCAGACGGGGATGACTCTGCAATCTTTGGATATAACTGCTCTGAAACCAATGGTCAGATCAGAGAAGGAGCCAGAATTGTTGGGTTAGTACCGACAAAGGTCTCTGGACCCGATGGGGTCAGAGCTGAAAGTACACCATTTGAATCTGCAACACAAGGAACTTCATCATCCTGTCCATATTAACTTTGGTCAGACAATTGAAGGAAAGTACAGTTTTGTACCTACCATAAATGTAGATGTCCGAACTGGATAGCATCTGCAGTCATAACAAGTGGGTTGTCCTGTCGTCAGGCAGCCCTGCAGTCGGCCGGATTCCAAAGTCCGGGTCCGGCTTCGGCTGATGTCGCACTCCACCCGACGTCATCTCTGCTGGTCTTCGGGTATAAAAGCATCAGCCGACGCCATTTTCCTCAGTGTTTCTTGCCCCAGATGCCAGTAGCCCTCTTGCAGGGTAAAATTTGGATAGATGCCAATGTTTCCAAATAGATAGAGGTAAACACAACAATAAGCATATATGTACATATATACAAACAAATACACCATAAAAGACTCCCCCCCAACAGCTAGCTATTAGGAGGGTAAACACCCTAGGAGTACCACAGAGGGAAAGGTGGGAGGGTAGTCGTGACTGCAGATGCTATCCAGTTAGGACATCTACATTTATGGTAGGTACAAAACTGTACTATGTTCTTCATGGATGCATCTGCAGTCATAACAAGTGGGTAGAATACCATAGCCAACTAGGGGAGGAGGATAAAGGTAGATTATGGTGTGTTTAAGATCCCTTGCAGTACAGCAGTGGCAAACCCTGCTCGGGATCTGGAATAAAGAGGCAAATTATAATGCTTGGCAAATGTATGCACGGAGGTCCAAGTAGCCGCCTCAATAATGTCTTTGGTTGCCACTCCTCGTAAGAAGGCTGTGGTAGTGGCTGTTGCCCTTGTAGAATGAGGTCTTATGTTCTGTGGAATTGGTTTTCCATGGAAGGAGTAACAGTATCGTATGCAATTTCCTATCCATTTGGAGATTGTCTGTTTGGAAATAGCTTTTCCTTCCCTTCCTGTTGCATAGGCTACAAAAAGTTGGTCAGTCTTTCTGCTATTTTTGTTCTGTCCAAGTAGTAGCGTAGCTGTCTATGTACATCCAAGGTATGCAGTATTCTTTCCCTCTGTTTTGTGGGTTGGGAAAGAAGGAAGGTAGGTGGATTGCCTGGTTTAAAGATACTCTGGATACCACCTTAGGCATAAATGTAGGATTAGTCCTCAAGGACACTATCTTGGTGGAAGATTAGGAAGGGTTGCACTGCCATTAAGGCCTGTAGTTCTGAAACCCTCCTTGCTGAAGTAATTGCCAGTAGGAAAGCAGTTTTCCATGACAGGTGTTGTAGGTCTGCTGTTGCTGCTGGTTCAAAGGGTGCTAGTGTCAACTTTTCTAGCACAAAGTTTAAGTCCCAAGCTGGTAATGGTGGTTTCCTTGGAGGTTTTACATTCTTGATTCCTCTGAGGAACTGCCTGAGCAAAGGGTGCGAAAAAACAGGAGGATCAAAGCTGTATTCTGCTGAAATAGCTGATGCATGTATCTTGATGGAGGAGTAGGACAGGCCTGAATGAAGAAGTTCGGCCAGATACTCCAGAATGTTAGGCATATCTATGTTTGACACATCTTTTCCTCTTTCGGTACTCCAAATGACAAACCTTTTCCATTTTCCAGCATAGTTCTTTCTTGTTGAAGGTCTGCGTGCTTCAAGAATAATGTCTTTAACTCTTTGGGAAAGTTCTGGATTAGCTGCTGCTATGTGATGTTCCATGCAGTCAGTTGCAGCGTTTTTAGGTTTGGATGTATGATGCTGTAGTTGTTCTGAGTTAACATCAAAGGCATTTATTGGCCACATGTTGTTCCGAGACATGCTCTTCAGTAGTGGGTACCAGTGTTGTCTTGGCCAGTTTGGGGCTATCAGGATTATCTTTGGACGTTCTTCCTTGATTTTTAGTAGTACCTTGTGTATCAAAGGAAGAGGAGGGAATGCATATGCTGTTAGGCCTTTCCAGTTGAAGGAGAGTGAGTCCACTTTCCATGCTAGTGGGTGGAATGTCCTTGTGCAGAATATTTTGAGCTGGTGATTGAGAGGTGATGCGAATAGGTCTATCTGTGGCATTCCCCATTTCTTTGAGATGGTCTTGAAGATGTCCGGGTGCAGCTTCCATTCGTGGGCATCCGAAGTGGTTCTGCTTAGTATGTCTGCTAGAGTATTGTCTTTCCCCGGTACAAATATTGCCTGTAACTGAATGTTGTAGCTGAGTGCCAGGGTCCACAGCTCCAAGGTCATTCTGCATAGGGGGGTATGAATGAGTGCCTCCCTGTTTGTTGATGTACCACATGACTGTGGTGTTGTCTGTCCTTATCATCAACTGGCCCTCTTTGAGAAATGGTTGGAACTTTTGGATTGCCAGTTTTACTGCCAGCATTTCTTTTAGATTGATGTGCAGGTGAAGTTGATCCTGTGTCCACAATCCTTGCACGCATTTGTCCAGCATGTGGGCCCCATCCTAGGTCTGAAGCGTCTGTTGTGATGGTCTGGCTTGGTTGACATCTGCGGAAGGGCAGGCCTGGGTTTGACTGGCATGCCTGAGCCCACCATAGGAACTCCTGTTTTAAGCATGGAATTAGTGGGATTTCTGTTTCTAGACTGTGTCTGTGTTGGGACCATAAATTCTTTAGGTACCACTGTAGTTTCCTCATATGTAGTCTGGCAAATGGGACCAAGATTATGCATGATGCCATGAAGCCCAAGGCCTGTAGAAATTTTCTTGCTGTTAACTTGTTCAGTTTTGTTAGTGCCAAGAAGTAAAGAGGAAGTTCTTTTTGTTTTTCTGTAGTCAGGAATGCCATTTGTTGTACTGTGTCCAATTCAGCCCAAGAATGTCCTTGTTTGGGATGGTATCAGCCTTGACTTTTGTAAATTGACTGTGTATCCCAGTCCTTGTAGCAAGTAAATGACCCTTTGTAAATCTGTTGTCAGCTTGCTTTTGTTGTCCCCTTGTAGCAGGCAGTCGTCCAGGTATGGGTAAATTTGAATTCTGTAGTCTGCAATGGCGATTACTGATGCCAGGCATTTTGTGAATACTCTGGGCAGTAGATAAGCCAAAGGGCAATGCTGAGAATTGATAGTGCTCTGATCCTGCAAGAAATCTGAGGTATCTTCTGCAGATTGGTCGAATTGGGACGTGCAGGTATGCCTCCTTGAGATCTAGAGTTACCAGCCAAGACTCCTTGCCCAGCATGGGAAGAAGTTGCTGTAAGGTCAGCATTTTGAATTTTGGGACAATGATGTATGTATTTAAGGTGGACAGGTCGAGAATTGGTCTCCAACTTTTTCCTTTCTTGGAACTAGGAATAGTCTGGAGTAGAACCCTTTCCTTGTTCTGCTGTTGGCACTCTTTCCACAGCTCTCATGTTTGCTAACTCCATTATCTGGCGTAGAGCCTCTGTTTTTGATTTGGAGGTAGATTTGGCATTCCTCTTTTGACTGGTAAAGTGTGGAAGTGAAACCGGTAACCTTGATCTATGGTTTGTAAAATCCACTTGTCTTTTGTTATGTAGTGCCAGTTCTTTGAAAATAAAGTTAACTTTCCGCCTAGAGGAGCTGCTATTTGTTCCCTGGTAGGCGGATTTAGGATTAAGTCACTGTGGTTGTGCTGATGTAGTGGCAGTGGCTGTGTCTGTGCTTCTGTTGTTACCTTGCCACTGTCGTCCTCTGTAGGCACCTCCTCTGGATTGGTTTCTGCCTCTGGAACGTCTATTCCTGCCCCTTTGAAATTTTGTGGAGTCAGGAAAGGACCAATTTTGGCAGGCCAGTTCCTGCTAAACCTTGGGGTTGAACCTGCAGGAAATCTTTAACAGTTTGAACAGATTTTGCCTTTTCTTCCATTTTCTTCATAACCTGCTGGGCAGGTGTACCAAACAAACTTGTCTTGTCCATAGGAGCATCTAGCAACTTAGCTTTAACCTGATCCGGTAAAGCTTGTTCCTTTAGCCATGCATGTCTTCTTATCACTGTGCCTGTCATGGCTGATCTAAATGAAGCCTCCAGTGCATCATAGCCACATTTTAAGGAATGGTTGCTAACCTGTTGTATGTTATTTACCATCTCTAATACATATTTCTTATCAAGAGATTCATCAGTAGTTAGCTTTTTAGTTAACTGATCAAGCATAAACTCTTGGTATTGTATCATGTGAAACTGACAGTTTAAAGCTCTAGCTGAGAGAGTAGCTGAAGTGTAGACCTTTTACCCCATCTGTCTAGTGACCTTGCTTCCCTTTCAGAAGGAATAGGATTTTTAGCTGTGGTAGGCTACTGCCTTGGGACCCTGGGATATAGTTTCTGGGTCTGCAAGAGGGGCCTTGTAAAGGTGGTGATGCGTATCTGGCACCCTGTAAAATCTGTCTGGTTTGGCAGGGGCTGGGGTAAAGAATCTGGAGCCGAGCAAACATCATTGAAAGCATCATCCACCACAGAGAGAACAGGAGGTATAGCTAAGGGCCTGTGCTGTGGGAGGTCCAGAAAGGTCCTAAGTCTTTTCTGGAGTCTGAGAAATCCTGTTGCTGCCATTGGAACTGTTCTCGCATGGCATGCAAGGTTTCCCCAAAGGAGAATTCTTCTGGTGGGAAGCAGCTGGAATGGATTCTTCAGCATCAGAATCTTCAAAATTGGAGAAGGGAGCCTCAGGCTGGTCAGTTATGTCTGATTCATCAGCAGAATCATCAGAAGACACTGGCTCAGGGGCTCTGCCCTAGGTCTCTTCTCTGGGGCTGAGAGGCCCTGTCTGGGTGAGATTGAGAACCTCTAATTAAAGAAATTAAATCTTCTGCCAAAGAAAGCATTTGAGAACTAGAAGAGGGCCTGGATGAGGGTGGTTTAACAGGCACTGATTTAGTAGTCTTGGCTGCTTTAGCCCTGGCGAAGGCCTTAATGGACATGGCTGCTGGAGGCCTAGCAGCACCACGTGCTGGGGTAGAGACATCCAAGGGATGGTGTCTGATAAGTCAACCACCGTAGTGGGTAAAATTTCTGAGGTCGATTCAAGAATTGTAGCAGGGGCCTCAGTTGTAAGAATAGGTTCAGCTGTACTTTGAGCAGTTTTCTCGGTTTCGGCGAAACCGAGACACTAGCGTTTGCTTTGCCGTGGTTTCGGCGAAACCGCGGACCGCGAGTGTCGGTCTTTATCTTTGCGTTTTTAAGATTGGGTAGTCGGAGGATCCGACGGCATAATGTACGCAAAATCAGTACCGAAAAACTGTTCTGCAGACTCCGACCGACGCCTAAGCGTTCGTCGGTTGAAAGAGGCACAGGCCGAACAGGCTGCTACGTCGTGGGCTGGGCCTAAACAAGGCAGACAGTAAGAGTGGAAATCTTTATGAGGTATTTGTTTCCCACAGGTTAAACAATTGTTAACTTTTTCTGACATCGGCTGAGGCAAGAAAGAGTCCCCAACGGGGTACTTAGCTTTAGAAGTCTTCGATAGAAGTAATCTCTGGATCCGACCGACCGGCACTTGCGAACAGCTTCTGCTTCGGGCGCCACGCGGCAAGAAAGACTGAGGAAAATGGCGTCGGCTGATGCTTTTATACCCGAAGACCAGCAGAGATGACGTCGGGTGGAGTGCGACATCAGCCGAAGCCGGACCCGGACTTTGGAATCCGGCCGACTGCAGGGCTGCCTGACGACAGGACAACCCACTTGTTATGACTGCAGATGCATCCATGAAGGACATCATGCAGAAGATGCTGCTGATAGTGCTTTTGAATTGTGGTGCCCAGGAGACCTCTCCAAGAATGGAGAAGGTAGTCAAAAGGAAACCGGATCCAATACCAATGGTAGAGATCAGATCTGAGAAGACTTATCAGACTTTGCCTTCAGATTCAAAGGGGTTGGATCAAAAGGTTTCAGAATTTTGCGAGGAAGTTCTGAACCTGGAGTTGAAGGAGATGTCGGATCTGGGGAATGCTTTTTGCATCTTTATCAGACTTCTTGGGGGGTTTGATCCCCAAATGATGCCGAAGACTTGGAAGGAAGCCAACCTCTTAAGATCAATTTATTTTTCCAATCTATCAAAGCCCTAGGTATTAAAGGCTTGGCATATTTAGAGTGCACATCAGAGAAGGGTATTTTATGCCCCCAGGCTGGACATTTTTTGAAACCCAAAGGCTTCTGTTCAGACACTGTAAAAATACAAATTCCAACAAGTACCAAAAATACAAACAGAAAATTAAATATTTTTTTTTTTTTTTTTGAAAACAGGGAGAAAAGAGGTTACCAACAATGGTAAGCAAAGTACTAAATTAGTATTAGTATAAGGAAAGAGATGCCAGCAATGATAACAAGACTTGTTACAGACAGTATGATAAGAAAAAAGGACAGGGCTATATAAAAAAATGGGATTAATAGTAGACAAGAAAAAAAAATCTAAGAAAAATTTTAAGAAAGGTTTTCACTCAAAAAAAAAACTAGTCAACCTGAGAGTCTGCAACGACCACAACCATATGCTAAGTCAGCAAGGACATTATGGGCAAGGGAGGAGCTTGAGAGTTTTAGTGTTCCATGAGCTGGTAAATGTGGCTGAGGTGAATCCCAGGGTAGAATCAAAATACAACTGTTGTGGAATGGATGAAAATGACATCAGATGCAAAATCCATTCCTATCCATTTTCAAACATAACTTACATCTATGGATGGGAATCAGAAAATTTACCCTAGGACTGCCACCTGTACTACTATTGGACAGAAGCAGTTCCTAAATGCTTTATCCCATGCATGGGTCTCCTTCACATTATCTATGGTATGATCCTAATTATTCTCATTAGGGGGTAATATATAATTATTGACCACTGGATGGGTAAGGCCAATCTATTAGTGAATGGAATAGGTTATTGTGGGTTGAAAAAGGAAAACTGGCTAGGCTTAAAATACCCCGCAAGGGCAGATAGTCTAGTACATGAACCAATAAACCTATACATTTACAGCTTATATAGAATATGAGCGGAGGAGGCAATGATGACTAGGTGAGCATACTTCAGGATAGGAATATAATGTCTTTCTAATGTACTTCACTTGAGTGAATGGATTATTCATGCTATAGCATGTGCAAAATGCAGTAATGATATTCTGTGTATCTGTGTTACATAAGCTTAATCTAGGGAGACATGAAGACACCTGTAAGGTTTGTATATGTTCAAGTAGCCTTTGAGCCAGATAGGTTCTACCGACTCTTGTGCAAAGGCACTGTTTTTGTCTTTCTTATGCACAAACTAAGGCCATTGATACACAGACATACAAAGCGTACTTGAGCGGATATTCACTGTGCCAAGAATAACAGCTAAAATAATGCCAATTACCCATACAATCGTGCCTACAGCATACAGAAGCATGCAACAGATGCCAGGAGAAGTGGTAGCGGTAGCAATATAAAGGGTGAAAAGCAAAGGCCACAACACAGAGTTTTGTGAAACTCCTGATATAACTAAATGACGAGACTGTCTTTGCTCAACAGGAAGTCAGAATTGGCTATGATTATGAAAGCCCGTAAACTACACTGATGTAGGACTCAGTCCACAGATTAAAACGATCATATCAAGAATATGGAAGACAGACTCAAAGGTTTCTATCAGGTCAATGAATAAATCACTGCTAACCTGCCCATCATCCATGGCCTGGTAATGCTGTATACAAGAATAGTAATAGCTGCAACTGTGCTGTGGCCTTCTTAAGCAATGTTACAGGCTTGGCAGAAGTCCATGGGCTTCTTTGTTTGCCTGTAACTGTGAAGCTACTTGCTACATATTTTTTGCTAAACATGCTACCACAGCAATACGATCTGGCATGCCAGATGTAGCAGAAATGTTGCTTAGGAAAATGACATTTGCTATCTTCCAGAGATATGGTACAAAGAGGACATAAAAAAGCATCTCAAAGCCTGTGGTAATAAAAGGTGTTGCACACCTGCAAGAATTTAGGATGCAGGCTATCTGATTCTGCACCACCACAGCTTGGGATCTCATAAAGTCATTTCTTAAAGCTGACCAGAGATATGCCAGTAAACTGAAACTCAGCAAAAAATTGTATAATGCTCTTACCAGTGATCCAAATAGCACTGCAGTATCACTGATGGCTTTTGCCAAGCTACGATCCAAGTACTGAGCAAATGTTTTTGCTGTTTGCAATGGCTCAGTGACAGATGAGCCATTATCATCAGGACTGCTATTATAAGCATGCTTAGACCCTTCCCACTAAGATATTTATCTCTGTCCAGAACTATTAAGGTTACTAAGCAGGGGAAGAGTAGAGCTGTAACATTAATCACCACAGCAGCAGATGTTTGAATTCAGAAGGGAATTTGACTGCAGACAGTTCTCCCCAACAAGTTGGCCTGATGAGTGGTCCTTAATACTGAAAGCTGGGTAGACCTCTAGCTGGTACAGTTGCTACCCCAGACAGTATCGGTAGCTTCTTACTTATTTTCCCAAAAAACGAAGATGGGCTACACATAAAGGAAACTACAGAGCAAGCTGGGTGGTAGTCTACACTGCAACAGTGATCTCTGCATTCAAATATGTATTGCTATGGTGACTTACGCACAGTTGTACTATTTTCATAATAAGGACCATTGCAGCAGCACACTTCATAATTAATAAATCAAGTAGTATAGCAGTAGTTACCATGACCACATGTCTACAGTGGAGGAGATGATATGCCCTGAAAGACTGCAGTAGGAAAAGCCCACTCTGCATTCAGAAACAATATCTAGCACAGAGTAATTAGAAAATGTGTAAATAGAAGTTAATCAGCTCTGAGTTGATACATTTCCAAAGAAGGCAGCATGCACTAATGGAAGCAGCTCTGGTAGAGTGAGCACTCACCTAAGCTTGCAGTGGTTTTACAGGGTTATAATTATATAAGGAAAATAAAAATCACTACCATTCAGAGAGGGTTTGATGACAATGGTCTGACTCATTTCTCTTGGGAAACTTGGGAAGCACTTTTTCCTACTTGTAGAGAACACCCTATTCCCTTATATTAGCAATTCAGTATACAAATCCAACTAGCAGCTTTTTAAGGCACTTTGAAGAGGAAGCTGATAGAAGGTCCTGATGGAAACTCACTGCTATGATTTCTACCAAAGAGGTGATAAACTACAGTACTTAAAGAATGTTCTTTAAAAATTTGGCCAAAACCTAATGGGAGAGGTCTGGGAAATGAGACTGGAGTACAGATACAATGTGTTGGCAGACTTGACACTATCCGTCATCAGAGACTGGAAGAATTGACAGAGGTAGAATGGATGGAGGTATTTTACTCTGAAGAAGCTCATGGAATGATGGGCGAAAGTGCTCAGTATGACTTTGATGTAATAAATGGCTGGTGTATCTTTTGGCAGAGTTGTGGATTTTTTTCTTCTAAATTTTGTGAATACTCTGGGAGCAGTAGATAAACCAAAGGGAAGAGAGGAGAATTGAAAGTGCTGTGAGCCTGCCCTGAAGCGCAGAAACTTTCTGCATGTCTCCCTGACAGGAATATGAAGGTAGGCTTCTTTGAGGTTGAGGATAATGAGCCAAGCATCCTTGGACAGCATGGGCAGCAGCTGCTAAAGGGTGAGCATTTTAAATTTTGGAATCACCAGAAACTTGAGGATAGATAAATCCAGAATGGGGCACCAGGTTCCCTCTTTTCTGGGAACTAAAAACAGTCGAGTAAAAATCATGGCCCACCTGCTCTTGGGGGGGACCCTCTCTACTGCTCTCATTGCCACTAGGGCACATATTTGCTGCAAAGTCTCTGCCCGTTGGTTTGGTGGTAGGTCTGGTTTTCCCTGAAGTGGGGGAAGTGTGGGGAAAGAGAATTTGTACCCCTGTGAAACAATCTTTAGGACCCATCGATCCTATGTGATGGTGGTCCATGTACTTAGAAAGAAGGAAAGCCTTCTGCCAAGAGGTTGTGTGGGGAAGGCTGAGGGTGCTACTGAGTCACTGGGTTTTTGCCAAAGGAAGCAGGCTTAGTACTCCCCTGCTTGTGCAAGGTGGAAGGCCATAGCTTAGATTTCTGAGCGGATTGGGCCTGAGGCCTAGTAGGCCTGTAACCTCAAGACCTTGACTGCCCTGTTTGGTGGGTGCAGGAAAAGTCCAGTGCTTGGTAGGAAAATGTCTGCTGAACCTAGGGGGCTGCACTTGTAAGAAGTCTAACAGTTTGCATTAATTTAGCTTTTTCTTCCATCCTTTTAAGCATCTCTTCTGCTTTGTTGCCAAACAAATGGCCTTTGTGCAAGGGTGCATCAAGTAGTTTAGATTTAACATCTGGCAGTGGTTGTTCCCTGAGCGAAGCATGTCACCTGATAACAGACCCTGTGGCTGTAGCCCTGCAGGAAGCCTCTAAAGCATCAAAACCACAGTGCAAAGAATGTTTTGTCACTCGACAAGCAGAATGCATTAATTCCTGTAATTCTTTAGCTTCAGGAGAAGGAGAGGTAGCAATCTTAGATTGGATGAAATTCAAAATGTGCTGTTGATACTTAAGCATGTGGAACTGACAATTTAGTGCTCTGACAGCTAAGGCGGCAGATGTATAAACTTTTTTTGCCCCATCTGTCTAGAGCTCTTGATTCCTGGTCAGAGGGAGAAGGATTTCTAGCAACACTAGCTTTAACCCCTTTGGGGGCCTGTGTAATGACTTCTGGGTCAGAAGGATTTCTGAACAAAAATTTGAGTCAGGGACTCTGTAGTATCTGTCAGGCTTTCTGGGTGAAGCTGGGATGATGTCAGGGCTAAGACTGCTTTCCTGAAAGACTACATCCATCACTTCAAGAACAGGAGGGATAGCTAAAGGTTGGTGTTGAGGAAGGTCCAAGAATTCCCCAAATCTCTTTAGTTTGTGGGTAATCCTGACTTTCCCATTTGAAATGCTCCCTGAGAGCATGAAGCATTTCCCCAAAAGAGTAGTCCTCAGATGGTGAGGCTGAAGGAATGGATCCCTCTGCATCACAGTCTTCAAATGCAGAGAGGGGCTGCATGTCATCAGGTTCCATAGACTCCTCTGAATGCTCAGAGCAAGAATCAGATAAAGTGTCTGGAGACAAATCTCTTTTCCTTTTAGAAGGTGTGGCCTGAGATCCCCTAACAAGCTTAATGAGATCCTCTGCCATTCTAAGCACCTGCAGTTGTTGCAATGGTTCAGAGGGAAATGTCGGTCTAGTGGAAGTTTTTTCGGCGTGGTTTTGCGAATAGGCCTGTCGTCAGAGGTTTACAAGCAGTTGTAGTTAGAATCAAAGAAACCTGCCTGGATTCGGTTGCTCGAAGGCCTTCCTCGGAAGCCGATGCCTGCTCAGCAGCTCCAGACCCATCAGAGGGTGAGATGACTGCAGGATCAGTCTATGCAAGGTTTTGCGGCATACCGGACTCCAAATGAGTCTCAGTAGAAGCCTGCAAATGAGTAACGGCGGGCGTCAGGGGCTGCAAAAATGCCTCACTGAGCTGCGGCGGTCCGACAACTAACTTGACAGAAGCATCATCGGGAAGGCTTAGTCCTGTTTAGTCTATCTCTGTCTTTTTCTTTACATTTTTTCAGAAGATCGGTTGTTGGATGACTAACGGAAGCCATATCCAAAACCGAGGACTGAAGTCAGAAATGTCTAGCTACAATATGGGCCCAGCGTCGGATGGTACGCAGGTTGAACAAGGCAAAAAAGCGGCAGTTTGGAACGTCATGCTCAAGGCCTAGGCAAGTGATACAGTAGGAATGAAAATCTCGGTGCAGACAGTTATTAACTTTCTCTGACATCGGTTAGAGCAAGAAAAAAGGATCCCCAATGGGGTACTTAGCTTTCGAAGACTTCACTTCGGAAACAAAAATCAGGTAACGGCCGACTGGCACTCGTGCAAACTGCATCTGCTTCGAGCTCCACGGCAAGAAAGACTGATGTAATGGCGTCGGCTGTCTTCACTTATTCCCCTGACGTCAGGGAGCCAGCTTTTACAACCGACACCCAAATCGAAGACTCTGATATTCTGGCCGACAGAGCTATCCAGGCAGGGATAACCCAAATGTAATGACTGCAACAGTGAAACACGAAGAACATCTGTAAATTAACCTGTGTTACACATTCCAGCATGACTAGCTATAATTTTGAAAATAAGTTTATATCTTTTGATTATCACTCTGATTGATGCAAGATGTTTGTAAGACAAACTGTGTTCTTCTGTCTGACCAAATGTACCTGTTCTTTGTAAAGACAATTCTGAATGCAGGTTATGCCAGAGTCAGCTGACTTAGATGTGATGTCATTGTGTGCCAGGGCTGGAAGAACAGAATCTTCACTGCAGATGTTTATTTCTCAAAGTCTAATATGAGAGAGTAGAATTCTCATAGCAGCTCCTGTTACTTTTTAAAAAATTGCCTATAAAACCAGGTTCTTTTCATTCAGCTGTTTTCTACAGCTGTTCAGCAGTAGTAGTGCAGTTGTTTCCACTGTAGTTGTTCCACTTGCTGAGGACAGACAACAACTTGGTTGAATTGTGGACGATTTTTCATCTTACTTTGCAGAAGAAAGAGTATAATCTTGCCTTGCTGGGTTATTTAGATTACATAGGGACATTTAATCTTCAGATAGTCAGGGAACTACAGCTAAACGTGTTCTAAAATTAATGCGAGATCTATCCTACGGTATTATTTTCATATTTCCTGTGTGTGAAACCCTGTTGTTTATTGGAATCAGTTATTCAGTATTCACATGTTTTAAATCCTTTTATTATTAAATGTTTTACTACCTCTCATTGTGGCTGGTTATGTAGTTAATGTTTTAAATAATTTGACAGTGTTTATGCTTATTGTGATAACATCAGGGCAAAAAGCCTTACTGCTTGGGATACATACTACCATTTGTTTCAATATCTATTTTACCCAATATAACTGACTGCCTCTTTTGAAGGGTATTATGGTATTTGACTGGTGGCAGCTGTTACCTTATAATTTGGGCAACAGAAAACAGCAGGTAAATCTGCACCAGTCTTTCCGAAGAGTGCATGCATGTGTGAATATCAAACATTTAAAAGTGAGTGCATCAGATACCTCAAACTGGGGGACAGTGCTCTGCAGTGGTTAGTGTGGAGACTCATTTGGGGACTCAGAATGAAGCATATAGTCTAGTCCCAGGTTTGGAACCTGTTCCCAGTGTACTCTTAGGGGAAATTGTGCATTTCTATCCCTGCTTTTAGTAACACCTCTTACCGGAGACAGTGGTGAGGATTGAGGCTCCTTAGTTACTGCTCTGGGGTAAAGACCACTAATCACATAATGGTCGTCAGCGGTTTGGAATTTTAATTGAGCTTTAGTAGTGTGTGGGTAGTTATCACCGAGGTGCACTCTCGACAGCCACAGTTTCACTGTCAAAACAGTTTTATTCATTTTTTAGTCAGTTTAGTCAGGGACAGCAGGCAAAAATATCAGCAAAGGACTACAGCAAGCTGAAAGGAACGTGTTGGCCGGGGTGTGTGAAGCCAAAGGACTGGTATATGCCAACCTAAGGAAGCAATGATCTCAGCCTTAGTCACAGTGACAGAGCAGACTATAGTGCAATGAAAAAGTATTTGCCCCCTTCCTGATTTCATATTTTTTTGCATATTTATCACACAAATGTTTCAGATCAAACAAATTTAAATATTAGACAAAGATAACCCAAGTAAACAAAATGCAATTTTTAAGTGATGATTTTTATTTAAAGAAAAAAAAATATCCAAACCTACATGGCCCTATGTGAAAATGTAACTGCCCCCCTTGTTAAATCATGAAGTAACTGTGGTTAATCACATTTTTGGGAAAGCAGAGTTCAATTTCACTAGCCACACTCAGGCCTGATTACTGCCAGACCTGTTGAATCAAGGAATTACGTAAATAGAACCTGTCAGACAAAGTGAAGTAGGCCAAAAGATCCCAAAAGAAAGACCATGCCGCGATCTAAAGAAATTCAAGCCGCAATCTAAAGAAATTCCGTAACAGATGAGAAACAAAGTAATTGATATCTATCAATCTGGAAAAGGTTACAAAGCTATTTCTAAAGATTTGTGACTCCAGCGAACCACGGTGAGAGCCATTATCCACAAATGGAGAAAACATGGGACAGTGGTGAATCCTCCCAAAAGTGGCTAGCCTACAAAAATTACCCCAAGAGTGCAGCAAAGACTCATCCAAGAGGTCACAAAAGAACCCAGAACAACATCTGAAGAACTGCAGGCCTCACTTGGCTCAGTTAAGGTCAGTGTTCATGACTCAACCATAAGAAAGACTGGGCAAAAATGGCATGCATGGCAGAGTTCCAAGGCAAAAACCACTGCTGACCAAAAAGAAAAAAAAGAGCTCATCTCACTTTTGCCAAAAAACATCTTGATGATCCCCAAGACTTATGACAAAATATTCTGTGGATTGACTAAACAAAAGTTGAACTTTTTGGGAGGTGTGCGTCCCATTACATCTGGCGTAAAAGTAACACAGCATTTCAGAAAAAGAACATCATGCCAACAGTCAAACATGGTGGTGGTTGTGAGATTGTCTGGGGCTGCTTTGCTGCTTCTGGACCTGGATGACTTGCTGTGATTGATGGAACCATGAATTCTGCTCTCAACCAAAAAATCCTGAAGGAGAATGTCCGGCCATCAGTTCGTGACCTCAAGATGAAACGCACTTTGGTTCTGCAGCAGGACAATGACCCAAAACACACCAGTAAGTCCACCTCTGAATGGCTTAAAAAAACAAAATGAAGGTTTTGTAGTGGCCTACCCAAAGTCTGGACTTGAATCTAATTGAGATGCTGTGGCATGACCTTAAAAAGTTGCTCGGAATCCCTCCAATATGGCTGAAGTAAAACAACTCTATAAAGAAGAGTGGGCCAAAATTCCTCAACAGTGATGTGAAAGACTCTTGCCAGTTATCGTAAACACTTCATTGCAGTTGCTGCTGCTAAGGGTGACACAACGAGTTATAAGGTTTAGGGGGCAATTACTTTTTTACATAGGGCTATGTAGGTTTGGATAGTTTTTTTCCCCTTAATAAACTCATGACTTAAAAACTGCATTTTGTGTTTACTTGGATTATCTTTGTCTAATATTTACATTTGTTTGATGATCTGAAACATTTAAGTGTGACAAACATGCAAAAAAAATAAGAAATCAGGAAGGGGGGAAATACTTTGCACTGTAGCAGCTCAGAGGATATCCAGTTTGGCACTGTGGATGTGCAGTCTTCACTAACAGGACAGTTCATCTTTTCTTCACAGGACTTAAAAATCCATCTGGAGTTAGAGAGACTTGAACTGGAGACTGAGAAGAGAAGCAACATCAGTAAGAACTGTGGCATTTGGAGACTGAGGAGAGACTGCAAATGGAAACCAAATGTTTGGAAATTGAATTAGTGGAGAGACTACAGTGTCTGGAGATGGAAGAAAATAAGAAGCAGAGACAGCACGAAAACAAACTTCTAATACTTCGACAGGGTTGTGGAGGTAATGGGGAAGGGAATGACCCAGAAGCCATAAAGGTTAGTAAACTTTTTTCCTCAGTATACGGAGGAAGATGACTTACTTGCATACAGTTGTATACAGTGGAATGTACACACCCCTGTTAAAATGCCAGATTTTTGTGATATAAAAAAATTACACCACAATAAATAATTTCAAAACTTTTCCCATCTTTAATGTGGCCTATAATCTGTACAATTCAAGTGAAAAACAATCTGTTAGGGGAAAAATATAAAAAAACAAATGTACAATAAGCTGGTTGCATAAGTGCGCACACCGTTAAACTAATACTTTGTTGAAGCACCTTTTGATTTAATTACAGCATTCAGTCTTCTTGGGTACACACCTGCCATCAATTAAAGAGACTCTGAGTAACCCCAAATAAAGTTCAGCTGTCCTAGTAGGATTTTCCTGACATTTACTCTGTTGCCTGCTACTGTAAAAGCCATGTTTAGAAGACAGCTTACAAAGCATCAAAGGGATCTCATTGTTGAAAAGTATCAGTCAGGATAAGGGTACACAAAAACTTCCACAGCATTGGATATACCACGGAACACAGTGAAGACCGTCATCAAAAAGTGGAGAAAACATGGGACAACAGTGATGTTGCAAAGAATTGGACGTGCCTCCAAAATTGATGAAAAGACGAGACAAAAACTGGTCAGGGAGGCTACCAAGAGACCTACAGCAACACTGAAGGAGCTGCAGGAATTTCTGGCAAGTACTGGTTGTGTACTACACATGACAACAATCTCCCATACATTACATATATCTGGACTATGGGGTAGGATTGAAAGACGGAAGCCTTTTCTTGCAAAGAAAAACATCCAGGCCCAGCAAAAATTTGCAAAACAATACATCGTCTCCCCAAAGCATATGGTCTGATGAGAACAAGGTTGAACCTTTTAGCCACAATTCCAAAAGGTACGTTTGGTGCAAAAACACTTTGCGTCACCAAAACAACACCACCCCCACAGTGAAGTATGGTGGTGGCAGTATCATGCTTTGGAGTTGCTTTTCTTCAGCTGTAACTGGGGCTTTAAGTCAAGGTGGAGGGAATTATGAACAGTTCCAAATACCAGTCACTTTTGGCCCAAAACCTTCAGGCGTCTGCTAGAAAGCTGAAGATGAAGAGGAATTACACCTTTCAACACAACAATGACCCCAAGCATACTTCCAAATCAACAAAAGAATGGCTTCACCAGAAGAAAATTAAAGTTTTGGAATGGCCTAGCCAGAGCGTAGACCTAAATCCAATAGAAAATCTGTGGGGTGACCTGAAAAGGGCTGTGCACAAGAGATGCCCTCACAATCTGACAGATTTGGAGCGCTTTTGCAAGGAAGAGTGGGCATATATTACCAAGCCACGATGTGCCATGCTGATAGACTCCTACCCAAGAAGACTGAATGCTGTAATTAAATCAAAATGTGCTTCAACAAAGTATTAGTTTAATTAGTTTAAGGGTGTGCACACTTATGCAATCAGCTTATTGTACGTTCTTATTTTTTTATATTTTTCCCCCTAACAGATTTGTTTGTTTTTCAACTGAATTGTATAGGTTTACAGGTCACATTAAAGGTGGGAAAAAATTTGAAATCATTTATTGTGGTCTCATTTTTTTATATCACAAAAAACAGGCATTTTAACAGGGGTGTGTACACTTTTTATATCCACTGTATTTGAGAGGGTATGTAAACAGTATAATGTTGACCAAGAACTCTAGGTACTGTGCGTGACACCCTTACTCCATGGCAGAGCTGTTAATGCAAATGGTAAACTATCTAATATTGTCTGAATTACAATAGCATAAAATAATGTTTCCTTGATTGTTTCAAATTAACCCATGAAATATAAAGAAAAAAAATTTGTGAACATAGATGCAAGGCAGATGAAAGTGTATGTCATTGCATTGCTGATTTAAGTACTTTCTTTCACACATGGATGAGTGGGTGTCAAGCTCACCACTTTTGAAGGACTGGCAAACCTTTTAGTGAGGGAACAAAGTCTCAGCGCTTTGCCTGAGGACATGAGAATCTGTCTGGCAGACAGATTGTGTAACTCTGCAAATGGGGAGAAAAGGGGATCTCTACTTGACAAGCAGGGCACCACCACATAAGGAATACCCAGTTTTGCATATGGACATAAAGAAACCTATGGGGGGCAGCCTAAACCACTCCAACAGAGTACACCAGTAACAGGGGAAGCCACTAGTTCAAACACATGGTCATGATCAGGGATTAGATGTTTCAAATGTAATCAGAGGGGCCATGTAGCATACAAATGTCCATTGAAGCAAGGTGAGAAACAAAAGGTGATGGACCCAGCAAGTGAGAATGACAGAATGCCAGTGATAAGTTGTCTGGAAACAACAGAGGTGCCAAATTATCACCAAAATTTATATCCGACCTTAGTGGATGGAAGGCAGGCCACTGCTAAGAGACACCGCTTCTGAAATAGCTATTGTGAGGCCTGCAGTGGTTAAAGAGGAGCAGTACTTGCTTGGGCAGTCCACACTAGTCAGAGCTTTGGAATGCGCCCCATTCCAAACACCTTTGGCCAGGGTTAATCTTGCCTGGGAGAGTGGAAAACAGAGCAAGCAGGTAGGTCTGTGAGAATACACCTGCAGATGTCTTAATACGGAATGATTCTGATAATGTAGTACATTGTGTGCTTGCAGTTATATGCAGTCAAGCTTGGAGACAGGCATGTAGCTCTTTTAGCTTGGGGGAGACCACGACAGATCCTATGCCTGAAGCTGGGGCTGGTGATGTGGTTACCTCAGGGAGGAAGCTACCTTGTAGCAGTGAGCCTGAAAGTGAACACAGTTGCTGGCAGGTAATGGTATTCCCGTGGACATGCTGACTGCAAGTATAGAGGTGAGTTGTAGTATCCAGACTAACTGTGAGGCACTGCTGTCAAATGATACTTGGCTCGTGGAAAAGTAGCTGGGAAATGTCACAGAGAGTTGAGAAAGGCTCAGCTTTTGGATCCTACTTTACGAGGCTTGACAGATGTAGCTAAGGAGGCACCTGATGCTCAAGGAAAAGGGGAGTCTGTATACTGGAAAAAAAGGGTTGCTGTACAGACAGTGGACCCCTGAGGGAGGGATAGTGAGGGAGTTAAAATAGCAGTTGGTAAAGCCCACAGCCTACCGTCTGGCACCTCTAGCCATTGCCCATGACATTCCGTTTGCAAATAACAAAGGGTTACTGTATACAGAGTGGACCCCTGACGGTGGGCTAGAGGGTGAGGGTAATATGCAATTTGGTAGTGCCTGTAGCCTACCATCTGGCACCTCTAGCCACAGCCCATCACATTCCTTTTACAGGTCATATGGGCATGAAGTGTACCAAGAGATGCATTACGCAGAGCTTTTACTGGTCTGGGATTGCAAGGATGTAACAGGGTACTGCAGGACCTGTGAGCAGTGCCAAAAGGTAGGCAGGAGGCACGGACATAAAATGTACCATGTTAATATGATGAAACCATATAGGAAGGCCCTGGTGCTGAGTATTTGTAGTGGATGGCAGGAGAAGTCTGAGGGGGAGATCTGGTGATTGATCGTCTCAGTGAGGCTTGGACTGACACTTCTGTGGGACAGGTAGCAGTATCTCAACGGTTATCCCCTATTCAGGTTAAAGAAATATGAACAGTGCTACAAGAGTTTGGGGTCATGTTCACTGGGAAACCTGAGTGCATCCATCAAGTGCTGCACCATGTGGACATAGAACCCCAAAGGTCTATTAGGAAAGCTCCTTACAGGGTGCCCGAGTGAGTCAAAAAGACTATGAAGGAGGGAATAAAGGAAATGTTGGAGCTGGGGGGGGGGGGGGGGTAATGCAGGACTCTAGCAGTCCTTGGGCTTTCCCCAGTAGTATTGGTACCAAAGAAAGATGGTAGTGTAAGACTCTGCATAGAATACAGAAAATTAAACAGTTAGAGTTGGACATGTACCCCATGCCTAGAACAGATGAAGCTTTAGAACAGCTGGGTGGGGCTAAGTATCAGACCAAGGGATACTGGCAGGCATCCTTGACTCCCAGTGCTAGAGAGAGGTCAGCTTTTGTAACACCTTTTGGATTATATGAGTTTACAAGGATGCCCTTTGGGATGAAGAATGCCCAAACAACCTTCCAGAGGTTAGCAGATTATATCTTAGTAGGTGCAAGAGACTATGCTCTCACTTATTCGAATGATATTGCCATTTACACTCATTCCTAGCAAGAGCACCTTCAACATGTCAAGGAGGTCTTAGGTATGTATGGCAGAGGTCTCTTACCTAGGGCAGAGAGTAGGGAGTGGTAAGATTAGGCCAGAACCTGCCAAAGTGGAGGGTATTCAGGCATGGCCTGTCAATGTTACCAAACAGCAGATGAAAGCATTCCTAGGGACAAGCAGGGTACTATAGAAAATGTATGCCCAACTATAGTACAATACCTGCAGCCCTTACTAACCTAACAAGGAAAAATAAGTCTGATAAGGTAGTGTGGACCCCAGCCTGCGAGCAAACATTCCAAAAGCTTAAAGAAGCTTTGGGAGAACCCCCTGCCAGTCTAGATTTCAGTAATGACAATGTATATGGATTGCCAAGACAGGGTATAGGTTGATACATTTTCAAGCAGCCCCATTTTTCTCAAGCTACGAATTTCCAGGGCCGCTTGAGTCTTCAAAGGGGTGAACAATTTGAGGATACTGGAATCTGTTCTAGCATGTCTGACTGAAGTTTTGTCAATAATTGTAAGTTACACTGCTACATATGCCAGCATGGCTAGCTATAATTTTGTAAATAAGTTTGTCTTTTGATTATCACTCTGACCCACCTGAAATGTTCTCTAATTTTGGAGATTGCCTCCCTGAAAGTTATGTCTTCTGGTGGGGAGTTCCCTTCCAAGGAGTCCTCATCTGGGGAGTAGTATTCCAGAGGAGAGGCCAACTATGAGGCATAAAAAGAAGAGGAGGAATCTTCCTCGAGTCTGTGGAGGAGGTAAGGAGCTACCACAGGCAGGCCTGGGACTTAAGGTAGGCAGGGGAGGAGTCTGTGAAACAGTAAGCCTCAGGGCCATAAAGGCCTGAAACAGTGATTGGAAAAATGCCCATCAGTCAGGCTGATCGTCCACTGGGGGATATAAATGCCTAGTCTTTTGTTTTCTTTTGAGAGGTCTTTTTTGAATTGACCTACAGGTTAAAGGCCTGGTATCAGACATCAGGCCTGGGGTCATAGTGCCTTCCTCAGGGGTAGCTAATGGCGGCCATACAGGTAAGCCTGGTACCCCCGACACTGGCAGAGACAGACTTCACAGAGATCTCCATGAACGTGATGGCTGGAGAAGCAAGGGCGGCTTCCGAAATGGTACCTGCCAAAGTAGTCAGTCCTATCAGATGTTCCTCAGCCCCTAACCTGAAGCTGGCGGACGCCCGAAGTCAGAGGCACAGTGTCAGGCCTACAGACCTTGGCCTTCTTTTGAGGCGGCTCCTCAACGGCCAGTTCAGGATCCATACATAGGTCAAGGCACTTCAGAGGTTTTTTTACAAACAATTTGAGGGCTGCCAGATGGCTGCGCAAGGTCTTACGGACGAAAGACTGGCAGATTTTTATGATGCATTAGTTGTGGGACAAGCAGAGGTTGTGTGGTTCTTTGTGCAGAATTTGCCAACTGCACTTATACTTCACTTCTTGAATGACATGGACGTAATCAGCCAACAGATAAACAGCAACTTAAGCTTAGCCATAAAAATAAGGAAAGATTCCCCAATGGGGTACTTATCTTTAACGTAGTCAGCAGCGAGAAGCAGAAAAAGCAAGCCGACATTTGACTGCAGTAGAGAAGTTCTGAGGTCTTGGCTTGCGGACGTCCCACGCACCTTACAGCAGCCAGGCATAAGCTTGGGTATATGAGCCGGACATTCGGGTTGCCCGAGGCATAGGATCCCACATGCGAGAATACTGCAACATGAGAAAAGGACATTTCTGAATGCATGTTATGCCAGAGTGAGCTGACCTAGACATGATGTCAATGTGTGGCAGGGCTGAGAGAATAGAATCTTCACTGCAGCTGTTTGTTTACTTCTCAAAGTCTGACATGAGAGAGTACAATTCTCATAGTAGTACCTATTATTTTTTAAAAAACATCTGCTATAAAAGCAGGTTCTGAGTCAGTTTAGTTTTTCATTCAGTTGATTTCCAGAACTGTTCAGCAGTATTGTTTCCAGTGTAATTGTTCCAGTCGCTGAGAACAGACAACAGCCTGGACTGTGGACATAACTTCTCATCTTACCTTGCAGAAGTAAGAGTACAATCTTGCCTTGCTGAGTTACTTAGATAACAGAGGGACAGTTACATTCCAGACAGTCAGGGAACTACAGCTAGTTAGCTGGAGGACTAAACAGACGATTAATCTTCAGATAGTGCGGGAAATACAGCTAGTTAGAGGTTTTCTAAAATCAGTACGAGATCTATCCTACAGTATCATTTTCATATTTACTGTGTGTGAAATTCTGTTTACTGGAATCAGTTATTCAGTATTTGCATGTTTTAAATTCTTATTAAATGTTTCACTACATCTCATTGTGGCTGGTTATTTAGTTAATATTTTTAATACCGTGAGAGTCTTTATGCTTATTGTGATAACACCAGGGTCACTCCAAAAAGCCTTACTGCTTGGGACACATGTTACCATTTGTTTCAATATCTATTTTACCCAATATAACTGAATGTCCCTTTTGAAGGGCATTGTGGTATTTGACGGGTGGCAGCCATTACCTTGCAATTTCAGCAAAGGAACACAGCAGGTAAATCTGTGGCAGTGTTTCCCAAGAGTTTGTGTGTGAATATCAGACATTTAAAAGTGAGTATGTCAGATACCTAGAACTGGGACACAGTGCTCTGCAGTGGTTAGTGTGGAGACTCATTTGAGGACCTGGAATGAAGCATACAGTTCAGTCCCAGGTTTGGAACCTGTTCCCAGTGTACTCTTAGGGGAAATTATGTTATTTCTATCCCTGCTTTTAGTGGCACCCCTTACGCGAGACAGTGGTGAGGACTGCGACTCCTTAGTTATTGCCCCGGGTAAAGAGGTCTCATCACAGGGAGTACAGCAACAAATGTTTTTGAAAAGTAAAGAAGCCATGGAATGCAAAACCAATCTAAAGTACACAAAAGCAAATAAATGCTATATTATTACAAACACAACATACCCCCAAATTAACTAAGAAAATACAGTTGTGTAAACAAACTTACCATAACAGTAGATGTTTGAATAATCACTGCTGCAGTAGCCTTAGCTATATGGGTTACATCTTGCCAGAGATACAACACAGCTGACTAGCTTCCAAAATTTCAGGGCACCTTCCACACAACAAAACAGTCGGTCAAACACAAGCTGAGCTGACTAACAAGACAGGTTTGTGTACCAAGCCTCTCACAGCCACGCCAACAGAGAAAGAGGTAGGTTGAATCCTGAAAGGACAATGTTAGGAAAACAAGTAATAAATGTCCACACCCGGTTATAAACACCACACCAAAAACAACGGTGGGGTGAGGTAGAGGGAAGGAGTGGGTACTGCGGCAGTGAGAATTCTAAAACCTACTGTTATGGTAAGTTTACTTTCACAACTGTACTATGTTCATCATACTGATCACCGCTGCAGTAGCTTACTACATTTAGGAGGTGGAAGGAGAAGGGTCCAGGAGCCGCTGGAGAATGGTCCTAGCAATGCTTGATATATAGACCTAGAGAAGGAATCAAGATTGCAGTGCCTTGTAGATGCATGTATGGAAACAAGAAGTTATGTACTCACCATAACGTTCGATGTATGTAGTCCAACTCGCCTCACATTCTTACCCATGGGTTTGGAGCCGAATATCGGCTCTGACTCGACCAAACTTTTCTAGCTCGAAGTCTTCTATTGGCTGGGCTAAGCAGGTATCCCATGCTGCATTGCTCCATATCCCCAGATCTAGTTTGCTGCGAACACTCATTCATATCCCATGCATAACAACATCCAGGTAAAGAAGAATAAGCTAAAAGTGAAGGGAACTCTGTAAATCAGACTTAACCTCCAGATCCTCCAGGAAGGGGGAAGGTGGGAGGGTAAGTAAGAATGTGAGGCGAGATGGACTACATACATCGAATGTTATGGGAGTACATAACTTCTTGATATGTAGTCCAATCTCGCCTACATTCTTACCCATGGGACAGCGTCCCTAGCACCTACATCCTGGGAAGCTCATAGGAAGATACTCCTGAGTACTGTGGAACCAAAGGAAGACCTGCCCCTAGATACCACGTCCAACTTGTAATGAGTAACAAAGGTGTGAGGAGATGCCCAGGTAGCTGCGGCACAAATATCATTCATAGACAATCTGGCCTGACAGGCTGTAGATGTAGATACAGCCCGAGTAGAGTGAGCCTTGCCTGGAAACGGTAGGTCTTTACCCCCTGAGGAATAAGTGAAAGAGATGCAATTTGATATCCATCTGGATAGGGTGATTTTGGAGACAGAGGACGCAATTCTGTTTTCCGAAAAGGAGACAAACAGCTGATCAGATTTTCGGAGATCTTTGGTTCTGTGCAGATAGAAACATAACTGTCTGTGTACATCCAATTGATGAAATTTAAATTCTGCCTTGTTTGAAAAACGGGGAAAAAACACTGGCAACTCAATAGATTGATTAAGATTAGATATGGATGCCACTTTAGGAAGAAAAGTGTTTGGTCTAAGAGAAACCCTGTCCTTATGAAAGATCAAGTATGGAGGTTTGATAGAAAGAGCTTGATTTTCTGAAACACGTCTGGCTGATGTGATGGCTATTAAAAAGGCAGTTTTCCAGGTCAAGAATTTTAAGTCACAGGTAGCTGCAGGCTCAAAGGTGGTGAAGTAAGGGCTTGCAGAAGAAAATTTAGATCACAGGGCATGATCGGTTCTGAGACAGGAGGACGGAGTAACAGAGTGCCCTTCAGGAAAGCCTTACAGAGTCTGTGAGCCATCAGACTAAGCTCATTAGCAACATGAAAATTAGAAATCGCTGCCAATTGAACTTTAATGGTAGTGGACGCTGAGCCCTGTTGGAAAAGCATAGACAAAAACTCCAAAACGGAAGCAATTGGAGCTGTGTAAGGGTCAATTCCTTGGGTATGAGCCCAAATAGAAAACCTCTTCCATTTGCTGGAATAAATCTTCCTAGTAGAGAGCTTATGAGAGGAAGATAAAATATGAACTAACTCGGGTGAAAAGTGATGAAGCCTAAAGTACAGTTTTGTACCTACCATAAATGTAGATGTTAGAGTGTATACACTGCTGCAGTCATTACACTTGGGGGTTATCCTGCCGTCAGGCGGTCCCTCAGTCGGCCCGAGTTCCAAAGTCTTGGTCCAGCGCCAGTTGCTGTCGCCTCCTCCTTGACGTCAGTGTGCCAGGGGTATATAAGATGTACCCGACGCCATTTTCTTCAGTTTTTCTTGCCCCAGATGTCAGGTGCCCCCAAAAAGGTAGGCAATGTAAATTGCCAATAAAACATACATAAGAAATGCAATCAAAAACTTTCAGTTACCAGCAAATACTCCCAAAAGGCAGCAAAGGGTAGAAGGCATAGGTAAGCACCAGCAAGGAAGAGGGGGAGGGAGGGTAACCTAGACTGCAGCAGTGTATACACTCTAACATCTACATTTATGGTAGGTACAAAACTGTACTATGTTCATTGTGTTACACTGCTGCAGTCATTACACTTGGGTAGAATCCCAAAGCTGAGGTTGGGTGGCTGGTACTATAAGGCATTAGGGGTGGCTATAAGGCTCTGCAGCACTGCAGTAGCAAAGCCAGCTCTGGATTTAGAGTAAAGATGCAGGTGGTAATGCTTGGTGAAGGTATGTACAGAACTCCTAGTTGCTGCTTCCAAAATGTCCTTGGTAGGTACTCCTCTGAGGTAGGCCGTAGAAGTGGCTGTAGCCCTGGTGGAATGAGACCTGTTGCTGTTAGGTACAGCTTTCCCATGTTGTGTATAGCAGAAATGTATACAGTGCCCTATCCATTTTGAAATGGTCCATTTTGAAATAGCTTTTCCCTGTGCTCCTGAGCATATACTACAAACAATTGCTCAGTTTTCCTGAAAGCTTTCATTTTGTCCAAGTAGAAGCGTAATTGTCTGTGTATGTCCAAGGAATGCAGAAGTCTGTCCCCTTTATTCTGTGGATTTGGATAATTGGCAAGTGAATAGTTTGGTTTAGGGCCACACTTGATACCACCTTTGGCATAAAAGTAGGGTTTGTTCTTAAAGACACCCTGTCTTGGTGAAAAATGATGAAAGGTTCCACTGCCATTAGTGCCTGTAATTCTGAAACTCTTCTTGCTGAGGTTATTGCCAGGAGCAGAGCAGTTTTCCATGAGACATATTTTAAGTCTGCTGAGTTAGCTGGCTCAAAAGGAGGTAAAGTTAATTTTTCCAAAATGAAGTTGAGGTCCCAAGTTGGAGTTGGTGCTCTACGGGGCAGTCTTATGTTTTAGCCCCTCTGAGGTACTGTTTTAGCAAAGGATGAGAGAAAATTGGTGGGTCTGTGTTGTAATGAGCAGAGATGGCAGAGGCATGGATCTTAATGGATGAAAAGGATAGGCCTTTGTCCAGCATTTCAGTTAAATATTGTAGTATCTGAGGAATGTTTGGGACAAGAGGGTCTAGGCTGTGAGCCTGGTTCCAGGCACAGAATCTCTTCCATTTATCCGAATAGGCTTTCCTAGTGCTAGGCCTTCTGGCCTCCAGAATGACATCCATAACTGCTTTAGAGAGAGGCATTGTTTGCTTGACTAAGGAATCTGCCATGCAGCCAGGTTTAAAGTCTTGAGCTGGCTGTGAAGTATCGGATTGTTTTGCGGAGTCAGAAGATGTGGGATTGGAGGCAAAATCCATGGTGGACCTTGTGCTAAGTTCTTTAAGATTGGATACCAGTGCTGGCGTGGCCAGTCTGGGGCAATCAGGATCATCTTTGGCTTTTCTTGTCTGGCTTTTAGGAGTACCTTTGAAAGGGGAGGCAGTGGTGGGAAGGCATATCCTTGTAGGTTTTTCCAGCTGAATGAGAGGGCATCCACTTTCCATGTTTGTGCATGGCAAGTCCTTGTGCAGAATTTCTGTAGCTGGCAATTCATTGGGGAGGCAAACAGATCTATGTCCGGGCTCCAACATTTTTGTGTTATCATTCTGAATATTTGTGTATGTAATTTCAACTCGTGCGGATCCATGATGTTTCTGCTTAAGTCGTCTGCCAGAGTGTTTTTCTCTCCTGGCAGGAATTGTGCTTGCAGATGAACTTGATAGGTTAGAGCTGTGTTCCAAAAGGTCATGGCTTGTCTGCAGAGGGGATAAGAATGAGTGCCCCCTTGCTTGTTTATGTACCACATAACTGTGGTGTTGTCTGTCTTCAGTAGTAGTTGTCCTGGATGCAGAAGGTCCTTGAAAGCTATAAGGGCATTTTGTACAGCTAGCATCTCTTTTTGATTGATGTGAAAATGCCTCTGTTCTGTGGGCCACTTGCCCTCAATACATTTTCCTGCCATGTGTGCTCCCCAGGCGTAATCCGAAGTATCTGTTGTCAGTGTTTGCCTGGCTGTGGGTTGAGTGAAAGGCTGTCCCTTGTTGAGGTGACAGGCTTGAGCCCACCATCAAAACTCCTGTTGTACGCAAAGAATAAGTGGTATTACTGTTTCCAAACTGTGACAGTGCAGAGACCATACACTCTTTAGGTACCGTTGTAGTTTCCTCATATGCAGTCTGGCATATGGAATTAGTAGTATGCAGGATGCCATGTACCTCAAGGCCTGCAGAATTTTTCTTGCAGGGAGTTGGGTTTTTGTTGCCATCAATTGGAAATATTGAGTCAGTTGTCCTTGCTTGTCTGGCGTGAGATAAGCCATCTGGGCCATTGTATTTAAGCTGGCACCCAGGAATATTATATCTCTTGTGAGGGCACTAGTTTTGATTTCTTTTCGTTTACTGTGTACCCTAGGCAAATTAGCAATCTTTTTACAAACACCAGATGCTTTAGAAGAATGTCTTTGCTCTCTGCTTGAATAAGGCAATCGTCCAACCAGCTAAGAATCTGAGGTATCTTCTGCAATTTTGTCTGATAGGGACATGCAGGTATGCCTCCTTGAGGTCCAAAGTTACGAGCCAAGCTTTCTTGCCCAGCATGGGAAGAAGCTGCTGTAGTGTCAACATTTTGAATTTTGGAACATCCAGGTAAGTATTTAGAGAAGAAAGATCCAGAACGGGCCTCCAGGCTTTGTCCTTTCTGGGAACCAGAAAGAGTCTTGAGTAAAATCCTTGTCCTTGCTCCTGTGTTGGTACCCTTTGAATAGCTCTCATGTCCATGAGTGCTGTAATTTGTCTTTGAACCTCTGCCCACTGATTTGGTGGCAGGTTTGGCATTCCTTTTAACCTTGGCAGAGTGTGAAAGTGGAACCTGTAACCTTGAGATACAATATTGAGAACCCATTCGTCTTTGGTGATCATATGCCAATTGTGAAAGAAAAGTGCTAGTTTCCCCCCCAAGGGGGCTGCCAAGAGAGAAGTGCTTGGCAGCTGTAGTGGGAAGTCATTGGGGCTGTTTTCTATAAGGTTGAGGCCTGTCTTCCCCTCCTTTCTGGGTGGAAGCACCCCACTGTCGAGGCCTCTAAGAACTTGGTGGCTGACCTCTGCCTCTTGGACGTCTGTATCTGCCCCTCTGAGGTCTGTCTAACTGGAAAGGACCAATTTTTTGTTGGCCAATTTCTGCTGAACCGAGGAGGCTGAACCTGTAAGAAATCCTTCACCGTTTGCATAGATTTTGCCTTATCCTCCATTTTCTTTAATACCTCTTCTGCCTTAACTCCAAATAAAACATCCTGCTGCAAAGGTGCATCCAATAATTTTGCTTTAACATGATCTGGTAAAGTCTGCTCTTTTAACCAAGCATGTCTTCGAATGACAGACCCAGTAACTGCTGCTCTGCAGGAGGCCTCTAATGAATCAAAACCACATGCAAAGTATGTTTACCCACTTGTTCAGCTGCATGCAATAAATCCTGCATTTCCTTATAGTCAGGAGGATCTGAATTTGGAAGCATTTTTTGTTTCAACTGAGACATCAAACATTGCTGATATTTAAGCATGTGAAACTGGCATTTTAAGGCCCTCAAGTTGCAGATGTATATACTTTCTTCCCCCATCTGTCTAATGCTCTGGAATCTGTCAGAGTGAACTGGATTTTTTTGCTGTAGAGGCCTTTACCCCTTTGGGGCCCTTGGAAATAGTTTCAGGGTCAGCAACAGGGCTTTTATAAAGAAATTTGTGAGAGTCAGGGACTCTGTAGTATCTGTCTGGCTTGGAGCAGGAGGTAAGGAATCAGGATTTAAACTGGATTCGGAATACACATCATCCACAATATCTAACACTGGCGGAATAGCAAGGGGTCTGTGTTGAGGTAATAAAAGAAAATCTGTGAGCCTTTTGGATTCAGAGTAATCCTGACCCTCCCAATGGAAATGCTCCCTCATGGTATGTAAAGTTTCCACAAAGGAGTAGTCCTTTGGCGGAGAGACTGAAGGATTTGATTCCTCAGCATCAGAATCCTCATAAGGGGGGGTAAAGAGTATCCCTGGTCTGAGGATGAATCTGAAGAGATGGACACCTGGTCGGATGAGTCATAGTCTGCATCCTGTCTAGGCCTTTTATCAGGATAAGGGTGGGAACCCCTGATCAGAGTAATTAAGTCTTCGGCCATTTTGAGCATCTGTTTCTTAGGCATAGAGGCCTGTCTTGGTGAGTGTTGAGCTTGTTTATTTGTTTTTAAAGGGGTTTTAGACTTAGCAGAAATTTTAATGGTTAGCTGAGTAGGTCTGAAAACACCCTCTGAAGCTGAGGGTTGTTCAACTGCTCTGGCTCCTTCTGAAGGGTGAGTCTCGGTAGGCCCTAAATCTGGTGTATCCGAAGGCCCAGCCATCTCCACGTGGGAGTCGGAGGCGGCCTGTGGTTCCAAAGAAGCGGTCGTCAGGGGCTGCAAAGGTGCCTCGCTGAAAACCGGAGAACCGGCGACTGGCCTAGAAGAGGCTTTGTCGCCAGTTTTGGGCCTCGGATGCCTGTCCTTGTCTTTGCGTTTTTTGTGTATCCCAGCCGTCGGTTGTTCCGATGGCATGGCGTAATTGAATTTTCTGCCAAATTAATATTGGGCAAAATCAAACAGATGTTTAATAGCGCGCTTGTTAAACCTAGCACAAAACCGACAACCTGCGATGTCGTGGTCTGGGCCTAGGCATGGGATACAGTAAGAATGGAAATCCTTATGAGGTATTCGCTTCCCACAAGAAATACAATTAACTTTTACTGACATCGGTCTGAGGCAAGAAAAAGTTTCCCCAACGGGGTACTTAGCTTTATAGAAGACTTCGGTTCTGGATTCGGAATGAAAATCTCAGGAGTCGGCCGACCAGCACTTGCAAATTGCTTTTGCTTCGGGCACTGCACGGCAAGAAAGACTGGAGAAAATGGCGTCGGCTGCATCTTGTATACCCCTGGCGCACTGACGTCAGGGAGGAGGCGACAGCAACCGATGCTGGACCAAGACTTTGGAATTTGGGCCGACTGAGGGACCGCCTGACGGCAGGATAACCCCCAAGTGTAATGACTGCAGCAGTGTAACACGATGAACATCTAACGACGGAAGTGGAGTAGCCAGGTTGTCAATCGGAGGGTCCGCAGAGAGGGGTGGAACTGTCCCGACATGTGTGTCAGTAAGTCTGGTTGTAGGTCCAGAGTCCAAGGTGTGTCCACAGTGTAGGGAATGGAGAAAGGGGAACCAGACTTGACAAGGCCAGTGTGGAGCAATCAGAATCATTCTGCTTCCCAAGGATTGCGCTTTCTGAATCAGTTTTGATAGCAAGGGAAACGGAGGGAAAAGCATAAAGCAGACCAGAGGGCCAATCGTGGACTAGAGTGTCCCTGGGTGACTCCCCTGTGGGGGGAATCAGCGTGAAGTAGCTGCTGCATTTGGCATTGATGGGGCTGGCAAAAAGGTCGCAGAAAGGCTGATCCCATCTGCTGAAGATTCGTTCTGCAACTAGATTCAGGGACCACTCATAAGGCATCAGTAAGGCATCAGAATAGCTCTGCTTAGCCTATCCGCTATCACGTTGGACTTCCCCGAAATGTGCGTTGCCACCAGAAACCATTGGGAAGATACTGCCCACTGCCACACTCGCATGGCCTCTCTGCACAGGGAGTATGATCTGGTTCCCCCCTGCTTGTTCAGATACCACACCACTGACATGTTGTCAGAGTGTATTGCAATAGTCCCTAGAGGTAGAAAGCTCTGAAGTGCCTGCAATGCAAGTAGCACCGCTCTCATCTCTAGGACGTTGATATGCAGATGTATCTCGTGATCTTGCCACATGCCTTGGACTGTTCTGCAGAGATAATGCCCCCCCAACCCCATCTGGGAGGCGTCCGTGGTCACCGTGGCAACCGGGGTTGGTGGAACAAAGGGTTTTCCCCTGTCCAGATTGTTGGTGCAAAGCCACCAATTGAGATCCTGTTTGCAACTGTCCGTGAGCAAAATAGGGTGGGAAGGTGGAAGTTTTTGGAGAGACCATTGAGCAAAAAGAAGCCATTACAGGAGCCTCATGTGCAATCTCGCTAGGGGGACCAACATAACTGTTGCTGCCATAGTCCCCAGGAGTTGAAGAACCCATCTTGCCTTCGCTTTCCTCAGGGGTAGCAGGGCGTGCACCTGTTGCTGCAAGACTGATTCTTTCCAGCGGTACAAAGGCTCGCATTTGAATGGTGTCTAATTCTGCACCTATAAAAATGACACGCTGTGAGGGCAACAAGGCAGATTTTTCCCAGTTTAGTGTTATGCCCAACTGTTGACAGAGAGTGATGGTAGCATCCCTGGTTTGGATTAGTAGATGCCTGGTGGGGGCGGTAAGGAGCCAGTCATCTAGATACGGAAACACTTGGAATCCTTGACGTCTCAAGTGAGCTGTCACCACTGCCATACACTTGAACACCCTGGGGGGGCTGTGGTGAGACCAAAGGGCAGGGCTCAAAACTGGAAATGACTGGCTCCCAGCCGGAAGCGTAGGTGACTCCTGGATGCCCTGTCCATTTTGACATAGTAGTAAGCATCCTTGAGGTCGATGGAGCACATCCATACTTCTCCCAACAATGGGAGAATCGATTGTAGTGTGACCATACGGAACTTGGACTTTTGTACATAGCTGTTCAGTTGGCTGAGATCTAATATGGGTCTCAGGCCCCCTGTTCTTTTTGGCACCAAAAAAAAAAAAAGAATAAGTCCCTAATCCGATCTGGTCTGAGGGGACATGCTGGATGGCTCCCTTTCCTAGCAGCTTTGAGACCTCTGAAGCTGCCTGATCCCTTTGACTGGGTGAAATGTCCGGGATTTTTCTGACTGGAAGGGATCTGATGAAAAGGGGATGACATAACCTCCGGAAATTATTCAAAATACCCATCGGTCCTGGGTGATGCTTTGCCAGGCTTCCAGGTATAACGATATTCGACCCCCGACTGGCTCTGGAAACGCACAGTCGGGCATCCCATCAAGAATGGTAGGGAGAGCTGCAAAAGGAATCGTGGCCTCCTGAATTGCAGGGGGGAGGCCCTCTGCCTCTAGGGCAGCGTCTCCCTGAATAACCTCCCCCTCCTCTGCCTCTGGAGGGGGACACACCTTGTGCACCAGGAAAAAAACTCTGATTTTTTGAACCACATCTTCCCACCCCGCTGGGGCTTGGGGTAAGGCCTAGAGGGAAAGGAAAAATGGACGCCTACAGCAGACAGGGTCTTTCCCTCTTGTTCTCACCTGGTGAGGGTGTCTTTCACTTTGGTTCCGAACAAAGAACCATCAAAGGGGGAGTCAGTGAAAGACGACGAAGGCCTCGGCAAAATGACAAAGGCGCAGCCAGGCTTGCCTTCTTGACTCCTGAGCTTGCTGCCCTACTAGCTCCCTCAGCTGCATATGAAATGAGCTGCATGGAGGAGTTAACGATGAAACTGAGAGTAGACACCTGGGCGTTAACAGTCTCGGCCACCGCCTCAGCCACGTTACTTGCAAGAGTATCTTATAACTCCTTGAGGAGCTCTCTCTGGAGCAGAGTAAAATGAGACAGGTAGTTCAGCGACCGAAAGGTAAAGGCTGCTGATGAGAGGGTACGCTTCCTGTAATGGTCCATGGTCCTAGACTCCTTGTTAGGAGGATGGACAGAGGGAAGAAGTCTCTGCTACTTCCTTCTGAGTGGCCGCCACCACCACTATGGGATCCACAGGGACTCCTTTGGACAAAAACTCCTTACCCGGGGGAGCAGAAAGAAATTTATTGGGTCTCCTGGGTACGGGTTCCACAGAATCAGGGTTCTCCCACACCCTCCGACAAATTAAATCCAGGAGCTCGAAGGGTGGTGACACCCAGGAGGCGGAGGGCTGAGCATCAAAGGCCTTCCAGGAAGACAGACCCCTCCTTGGAGGGGGCTTTGGATGGCCAGTCACCTCTGTTTCAATATCTCCAGGATGTCGGAGAAAGAAACATCATCAGAGGAAGACTTGGGGGACCCCTCCGATTCCTCGAGGTCAGTATCTGAGGTGAGATACTCATCCTGGGAGTTTATGTGCTTCCTCTTGCACGTTTTCTTTCTAGGGGGCTCCTCAGGCAAGAACTCTGAAGGGCCCTCAGAAACTTGGGGACCCAGTCATGGGGGTATCCCTAGGTCTTGGGGCTCCGCTGTCTACAGATAGGTGGTGATCAGAGGCTCTCACCGGAGTGGTAGGAGACAGAATGACCGACCCGCATGATATAGCCGACGATCTGGCCAGTGCAGTCTGCATGGCCTCAAAGGCATGCCCTCCCAGAGTCCAGGGACCGGCCAGCCTCCGAGACCATGACAGGAGTTAGAGTTCCTCAAGCCGAGGCACCGAGCGGGAGACTAGGAACTGAAATGTGTCCCGAGGTGTCCCCCTCGGGCCTGACTGAAGAGTCCCGAACCCCGTGGACGACACCGATGGGGTCGGAGCTGACGTCGGTACAGATAGGCCCGGAGGGGCCATTGGAACCAACCTAGGAACATCACATGGAGCGGAACACTCTGGCTCCGAAGACAGAGATGCGCTCAGAGGAATGATCGAAGAAAGTATCGGGATGGGCTACGGAGCCGACTGGGACGGAGCCGAAAACAATTTTGCCAAAACCGGTGACTGGAGGAGCCTCTGCACCACCCTATCGACATCCACATCTTAAAGAGTCCTGGAGGATTTGGAGGTCAGGGAGGGAGATCGAGATCTCCTCTCAGGTGACACTGGTCTAATACTGGGCGATTGGCTCCGAAGAGGTTCCAATATAATTGGAGCAGACGCTGGTTCCATCAACACCGACACTTCCTGCGGCCCCAAGGACAGTGGAGCCGAGGAGGTCGAAGCAAGTTTTGTGACTTTCTCCGGTGGCTCCGAGGAAACTGAAAGAGCTGGAGATCTCTTTTTTGACTTTGAGGATTTTGATTTAGAACTGGAAGCAGAATCCATGGCCTCTTCGAACAAGGGTTTCAAGAGTCCCTTTAGAATTAGCTAATTCCTTCTTTCTTGGAGAACCCTGGGACTAAAAAAGCATGGCAGAAGCTGGAGGACTCCTGCAGATGGATTGCCTCCTGGCGGTAAACGCAAATAGAATGTCCATTGTTGATGGACATCTTGTAACCACACAGAGCACTTTTTAAAACCTGAAGGTTTGTGCTCCTTGGAATCTTTGGACATATTTTAAACAGATAATCACAAATACCACAACAATGAACAAGTCACTGTCTGACAGGAAAAACGACACAGACACGCAAAACACCACTAAGCGCGGGAACAAGTTTTTACACAACACAGCACACACAATCCTCAGAAGGGGCACACACAGACGACTAGGGTAAAAACCTCTAACTAAAACGTTTTTTTTGACCACGCACACAGAAGGGAAACAGACACCAAAACCTCTAACTCAAACGGTTTTAGAAGCGAAACACAGGACAAGAGGGGAGGACTAGGTCCTCTAACTGAAACGGGCCTAGCCCGATAGCACAGCTAGTGGGATACCAAAAACCACAATCACACTACAGAAATACCAACACAACACCAATTAGAAATAGCTATTAAAATAGCTTTTTGTTTGTAACAAGTTTTCTCAGAACAACAAGAAAAAAGGGTACTTATCCAAAGCCAAGAGTGAGACCACGTCCGAGCTACATGAGCGGCAAACAAGATCTGGGAATATGGAGCAGTGCAGCATGGGATACCTGCTTAGCCCAGCTAATAGAAGACTTCGAGCTAGAAAAGTTTGGCAGAGTTGGAGCCAATATTCGGCTCCAAACCCATGGCTAAGAATGTAGGCGAGATTGGACTACATAACATACCAAGTTGCTGCTTCTGCAATACAATCATTTCCAAAAAGGCACGGAAGATGCCAAGACCATGGTACGGGGGGGGGGGGGGGGGGGGGTTGACCCTCCGTGGAATAGTTCTGTCATGGTGAGAAAGAATAGTTGTGTAAGAACTTACCATAACCATAGATGTCCTCTTCCATGTTGCAGTATTTTGAACCTTGGGGAGTTACTGCCTGCAGCACCAGACATCTGGCCAGTATACCAAAGTCTTGAAAGCAGGAGTACGTGCGATGTTGCATGTAAGAGCCGTAAACTGACATTGAGTACATCTCTGACGTCTGCACGTACCCAATTCAGAACTGGCTGCCACACAGAGAGAGCCCCCAGGAATAGGAGTAGCAAAAGGTAGTACCAAACCCCTGCCAGACACAAAGGTCGGTAGTCAGGGAAAGGATCCAGTTTATAATGTGGTCAAAAGAGAAGGGGGGGGGTAGGTGGGTGGGACTGAATACTGCATCGTGGAAGAGAAGAACACTTATGGTTACGGTAAGGTCTTACACAACTACTCTATGTCCTATTCTCATGTTGCAGTATTCTTAACCTCAGGGAGCATACCAAAGCTCTTTAGCCAGTAATGTGGGGGGCAGGAAGGAGAGCAGAGTCCTGGGTCCTCTCCTGTTTGGTATTTACTTCCTTGAAGTCCAGGCCAATACAAAGGGTCTCTCTGGCTGACAAAGTTCGCAGACGATTGCAAATTGGGAGCTATTAACTCCCCAAGTAATGTTGACATCCTACAGAAAGGTCTCACTGAGACAAACGACTGGTGTCAGAACTATGGCCTTAAGCTCAATGCCAAAAAACGTGTTGTCATCCCCTTTGGGAAAAACCCGGTTCTCCCATGAATTACCACAGCGATGGTAGTCCACTGAACACAGAACGTGTTATAAGAGATCTGGAACACAGGTTGACAGCAGCCTCTCTTTTGACCACCACATTGCCACTGTGGTCAGAAAGTCCTTCTATATGGCACATCTTATTACTAAGGGTTTTGCATCCAGGAAGAAAGAGATCATAGTCTCCCTCTACTCTTCCCCCATTAGGCCAATCATAGAGTACAATGCCCCATTTGGCATGTACCTCATTAGACACCCGCAACACCTGGAGAGGCACAAAAGTACCTCACAAAGAGGATCCTAGGCCTTAAACACTTGTCTTATATGGACAGACTCAAAAAATAAGAAGTTCTGTACCTACCATAACGTTCCATGTTAGTTGTCTTCTTCTCACCTTCTTTCTTGCTGGTTGGGTTCGGAGCCGATCCTCGGCTCCGACTCGGCCATCTACTAAAGCTTGAGAGCTATTTACTGGCTCGAGGCCTCCCCATATCCCACAATGCTTGGCGCTAGATACCCAGATCTTGTTAATCAGAGCTAACACCATAGAAAAATTTCAAGGAAACCTGTCCAAACTACAAGGTTTACCTACAGTAGTAAAACAGAGGAAGGACGTAACCCAGATAAGAATTAGCCAGAGGAAGAAGGCCTCAAAAAGGGACTCTTCTTGGTCCGTCCAGGCTAGGGGGATGGAGGGTGGGATGCAAAAAGAAGGCGAGAAGAAGACAACTAACATGGAACGTTATGGTAGGTACAGAACATCTTAATGTTAAGTTTTCTATCTCGCCTTCATTCTTGCTGGTTGGGACAGCGTCCCTAGCACCTTAGTCCTGGGTGGCTCATCGGAACAGACTCTTGAGCACAGTAGAACCAAAATCAGCTCTACTCCTAGAGGCCATATCCAACTTATAATGTGAAATGAAAGTATGAGGAGTGGCCCATGTGGCTGCAGCACAAATAGATTACATTGGTAGTCTTGCTTGAAAAGCTACCAAAGTAGATAATGCTCTGGTGGAATGACCGTTTAGGGAGTTCTTTATGTCTCAGTTGACAAATTAAAGTAATAATAGAGGACAACCACCTGGATAAGGTTACTTTAGAAACTGGCAGTCCCTGTTTGCCCTCAGCATAGGACAGAAAGAGTTGGTCTGATTTTCTTGTTTGCTTAGTCCTATCCAAATAAAAACGTAATTGCCTATGAACATCCAATTGGTGTAACTTTTGTTCAGCTTTGTTTGAATAGTTAGGAAAAAAGACAGGTAGATCAATAGTCTGATTCAGATTTGTTTCGGAAGGTATCTTGGGCAGAAATGAAGGATTAGTCCTGAGTGAAACTCTATCCTTAAGAAACACAAGGTAAAGAGGACGAATACAGAGGGCTTGAAGTTCCGAAACTCTCCTAGCTGAGGTGATGACTACTAAAAAGAGAGTTTTCCAGGAGAGTAATTTTAAGGAACAGGAAGCCGCAGGTTCAAAAGGGGGAAGAATCAAGGAAGCTAATATCAAGTTTAAATCCCATGGAGGCGGGGGATCTCTGACCAGGGGCCTAAGCAAAATAGTCCCTTTAAGAAAGGCCTTGCAAAGTTTGTGGGACATGATGCTGGTTTCTGACAGGCCAGAGTGGAAATTTGCAATAGCAGCTAATTGGACCCTAATGGTGGCAGATGAGGAGCCAGCTTGAAAATGTTCTGCTAAAAAATCTAGAATGTGATGGACAGGGGCTGTAAAGGGATCTATATTTCTAGCCTCTGCCCAGAAAGAGAAACGTTTCCACTTACTAGCATAAGTCTTTGTGTGAAGAAAGGATGATTTAATTCACCGGCTGAGAAGTATGTGGAAGCCTGGCTAAGGTTAGAAGTGGAGCAACCAAGCCGTCAGGTTGAGAGACTGAAGGAATCGGTGTAGCCCGCCCGACTGATGGACCAAGAGGTCTGGCACTGGGTCCAGATTCCAAGGCTGCTCCAGCAGGTGACGATGCAGGAATGGGAATCAAATTTGTCAAGGCCAGTAAGGGGCAATGAGGATCACCCTGGATCCCAATGCGGTCGCCTTCTGAATTAGCTGGGGAAAAGGTGGGAATGCATACAGAAGAACCCGGGGCCAATCATGAACTAGAGCATCTCTGGGGGAGTGGCCGGGAAGGGGGAAGAGAGTGAAGAAATCGTCGCACTTGCTGTTGAGAGGAGTTGCGAAAAGGTCGCAGCAAGGTTGACCCCATCTGCGGAAAATTTTGTCCGCTACTGACTGATTGCGATACCACTCGTGAGGCATGAGAATAGCTCTGCTTAGCCTGTCCGCTATGACGTTGGACTTCCCAGGGATGTGCATTGCTATCAAAAACCGCTGAGAGGAGATCGCCCACTGCCAGAGTCTGAGTGCTTCTCGACATAAGGGATAGGACTTGGTTCCGCCCTGCTTGTTGATGTACCACACTACAGACATATTGTCTGTTTGAATTTCAATAGTCCCGGTGGGTAGAGAGTCCTGAAGAACTTGCAACGTTAAAAGCACTACTCTCATCTCCAAGACATTTATGTGCAGGTGGTACTCTAGAGGTTGCCAAGTGCCCTGGACAGTCCTGCCCTGAAAATGCCCCCTCCCCCCGATCAGGGAGGCATCCGTGGTCACTGTGGCAACAGGAGGAGGAAGAACAAACGGTCTGCCCTGGAGTACTACAGGGGAGACCATCCACCAAGCCAGGTGGTCTTTGCATGACTGAGTGATTATTATCTTGTGAGACATCGGCAGTTGCTGAAAGGACCATTGGATAAAAAGCATCCACTGAAGAATCCGCATGTGAAAACGAGCCAGGGGAACTAGTATGATTGCTGCTGCCATGCGACCCAACGTATTTAGTACAAATCTGGCCTGAATCTTCTTGCACTGTAGTAAGACCTGCACATGCCGGTGAATGTCTGACACTGTCTAGAGGAAGTTTTGCGGACAGATCTTTTGTATTTAATCTTGCACCTATAAAGGTTATAGACTGACAAGGCGACAATGCAGATTTTTCGAAATTTATTGAGATACCTAGCTTGGAGCAAGTTTGGATGATCTAATCCCTGGCTCGCAGCTGATGCCTGGTGGAAGCAGTAAGGAGCCAGTCGTCTAGATATGGAAACACCTGGAATCCTCACAGTCTCAGGTGAGCCGTAACCACTGCCATGCATTTGGTGAACACCCTGGGGGTTGTCGTGAAACCAAAGGGCAGGGCTCTGAACTGATAGTGACTGGCTCCCAGCCGGAAGCGGAGAAACCTTCTGGAGCGCCTGTCCAATTTTGATATGGTAGTACGCATCCTGAAGGTCTATGGAGCACATCCAATTGTCCTGACCCAAAAGGGGTAGAATGGACTGAAGCATGACCATCTGGAACTTCGTTCTTTGTACAGATTTGTTTAACCTGCTGAGATCCAAAATGGGTCTCCAGTCCCCTGTCTTTTTTGGTACCAGAAAGAACTTGGAGTAAATTCCGGATCCTTGCTGGTCTGCTGGGACTGGCTGGATGGCCCTTTTTTCTAGCAGTTTTGAAATTTCTGGCACTGCTTGTTCCCTTAGACTGGGTGGAACATCTGGAAGGGACTTGGTTGTTTGTACAGGGGTGTGGTCAAAGGGGATTTTGTAACCCTCGGATATGAAGGACCGTACCCATTTGTCTTGTGTGAGGAGTTGCCAGGCTTCTGGGTACAGTGACAATCTTCCCCTGACTGCCTCCAAAGGTGGACAGTCGGGCAGCCCCTCAGGGATGCTGAAAGGGTTTGTCAGAGAAAGATTCTCTGCTACCCTGATTTTGCGGACCCTCTCTGCCCCTCAGGCGGCGTCTATTATTGTTCCCTCCCCCTGGAGGGAAACTCGCAACGTGTGTCAGGCATGACTCCCTGGGGTTTCCGAAACCACATTTTCCCACTCTTCTGACCTTTAGGGTATGGTCTAGAGGGAGTAGAAAAATGGACTCCCACAGCAGAGAGAGTCTTGCCTTCCTGCTCACACCTGGTAAGGGTATCCTTCACCTGTGGTCTAAACAGAGCCGAACCATCGAAGGGGGTATTGGTGAAGGACGCCTTAAAGGGGTCAGCAAAGTTACATAACCGCATCCAGGCATGTCTTCTCAAAGCCACGCCTGTACCTGCGGCCCTACTTGCCCCATAGGCTGCATAAGAAATGAGCCACATGGGGGAGTTGATGATTGAGTTACGGGTCGCCAGCTGGGAGTTAATCTTATCTTGAGCCCCTGCAGCTGATGGATCCTGAAGGATATCACCCAGTTCTTTGAGAAGATCCCTTTGAAGGCAGGTGAAGTGGCACAGATAATTCAGCGACCGCATGGAAAAGGTCGCTGAGGAAAACATCCGCTTCCCGTACCTGTCCATTGTCCTAGACTCTATTAGGTGGATGGACAGGCACCGAAGGGTCAGCCAACTCCTTCTTCGTGGCTGCTGCCACCACCATGGCATCAACGGGGACACCTTTTGTCAAAAATTGTTTGTTGGGTGGGGCTGTAATGAACTTAGTGGGCCTACGGGGAGTTGGTTCCACTGTGTCCGGGGCTGACCACATCCTTCGAGCCACTACTTCCATGAGCGGGTCGAAGGGTGGAGACACCCAGGAGGTGGAAGGGCGAGAACCAAACGCGTCCAGGTATACCGACTCGTCCTCTGAAGGGTTAAGGGCAGTCCAGTTCCCCCTCTGCTTAAGGATCTCTAGGATGTCTGAAAAAGAGACATCCTCAGAGGAGGATCTTGGGGACCCTTCCGAATCCTCCAAGTCGGTATCAGACGTGACTGACTCGGGGGAGTCGATATGTTTCCTCTTACATTTTCTCTTCCGAGGGGGCTCCTCTGAAAGATCAGGGGAGGCCTCGGAAGAGGAAGATACGCCCAATGGGGTGACCTGGAGCGTCTGTTCTGCACGCTTGGGGTCAGGAGGGTGGGCAGAGACCGATGCAGGCACCATGGGGGGAGGAGCTGAAGGGGCCGATCGAGGAGCCGACTCAGGAGTCAGCACGCTCTTCATGACCTCGAAGGCGCCCCTATCAGGCAGAGCAGAAGGGTCCCCGCTCCGAGGAGACGTGAACCCCTGCCGGCACCGAGAGGGACGGCTCCGAGGCCGATGTCGGGGCCGAGCTCACCTGCGCCGAAGCCCCGAGAGGGAGAACGGGGTCGGACAAGGGTCCAATGCCACTCGCCCCCTTGGAGCCGACGAGGGATTCCCGGCGCCCAGATCCCTCTAAGGAAGGAACCAATGAAGAGATCGGAGCTGATGAAGGAGCCGAAAGGTGTGGTATCGGCTCCATTTCCAAGATTCGAGCCCCAACCAGCTCCAGCTCCGAACACAAAGGGGGAGTTGGAGGAGGAATTGCTGAAGACACTGGGACAGCCACAGTCTGTTGAGAAGGGCTGGTTAACATTTGGGCCAGGGCCTACGATTTAAGGAGTCTACTGACCACCCTCTCCAAGTCATGATCAGATAGCCTGGAGGACCGAGAGGAGTGGGACCTATGGCTTAGTTCAGACTGAAGCAATGGTGACTTCGGCGCCGAACGAACCGATTCTAGGGAAGGAGACCTAGAACGTTTTCAGCCCAAAGATAGTTCCGACACTAAAGTTGGAGCCGATTGAGGTCTAGAGATGTCGGCTCCAGCCGGAATCGAAGAAGAGGAAGATGCTCCGCCTGGCGACGGCTCCAAACTGGGAGCCGACTGTTTGGCGGGCTTTGAGGATTTCCCCGACTGAGGCTTCGCCGGGGATCCCTCTGGCTTAAGTAAGCCTCTCAAAATAAGCTTGTTCCTATGCTCCTGCAGGACTCTCGGGCTGAAGGCGTGACAGACCGAGCAGGTGTAGGGAATCCAAGCAATACACACAAGAAGTGTGACAGTCTGTCAGAGACATCTTCTGACAACACGAGTCACACTTCTTGAAGCCTGAAACTTTAGTATCCTTGGACATACTGGCAAGGGGATATTAAAGAAAGAAAAATTAAACTAGTGCTTAAACAAGGCACACAGAAACACACACACACCCGAACTAGTTAAGCTAACAATAATAACTACAAAAAACTATCACCACACTTAATAACCACAACTATCCTTAATAAAAATATACAAATACTATAAGGCTAAACACTACTCCTATTAAGTACCAAAGGGGTGGGGTTAGCCACTAAAGAGAAGAAACAAGGGGGGGGGGGGACTAACAAAACAGTTTCCTAGGTGGGATAAACTAGGGAATACACAGTCTAACTACACTAAATGGGAAGACTATCTAAATATACTAAAAATACAAGGTAAATTTTTAGCTAATACAAAAAAGGAATAATACGACCTGAGCCAGTAAAATCGCAACCTCGTAGCTGAAGCGGCAAACGAGATCTGGATATCTAGCGCCAAGCATTGTGGGATATGGGGAGGCCTGGAGCCAGTAAATAGCTCTCGAACTTTAGTAGATGGCCGAGTTGAAGCAGAGGATCGGCTCCGAACCCTACCAGCAAGAATGAAGGCAAGATAGACAACTTAACATCTTCAACTATTCTCTGTCTCATATCACCTACTTAGAGATGATCTCTGCTTGACATACAAAGCCATGTCTGATCCAGCTCTGTTAGCAATGCTACATCTAAAGAAATCCCAATCCCTCAGCACCACATGCTCCAGTGACCGCAACCTCATTACCACAATCAACAGAACGTGCTGGAGGGACAGGTTCATAACCCACAGACTGCCCTTGTTATGGAATAGACTTCCCATACATGTCAAACAGAGCACCTCACTGGCCCTCTTCAAGAGAAAGCTTGATGAGTGGATGGGAAATAGAAAATTCACCCCGGGGATCACTCCAGTGGCTCTACTCAATAGAGGTATTGGGAACTAAGGTCGGGTGGCACAATGTCAGGGTAATACTATGGGCTAGGTTTGTAAATGCTCCAGGACCATTAGCTTAGTACACACCTATGAGAGCCTGCAGAATAGACCTAGCAAATCCTGTTCTAGCCCTGAAGATGGAGTTCAATTTGTAATGCTTGCTGAAGGTATGTACCGAGGACCAAGTTGTTGCCTCCAGAAGAGAAGAGTAATCAATGCCCTTGAAAAAGGCTGCTGAAGAGGAAGCAGCTGTGGTGGAATGGGCTTTGACAGATGAACTCGATTGTTTTCCATGAAATGAATAGCAAAAGGCAACAGCCTTAGAATTCCAAGAGGCAACTGTCTGTTGTGACACAGTCTTGCCTAGGGCCCTAGGATGAAAGGAGACAAACAGCTGATCAGACTGTCTGAAGGATTTGGTCTTGTCCAAGTAGAACCTCAGTTGGTTATGACCATCCAGGGATCGCAAAGTCCTTTCTGAGGAGTTCTGTGGCTGAGGGTAGAAGACAGGCAAATTTATGGTCTAGTTTAAGGATATTTCATTAACTAGTTTTGGCATGAAGGAAGGGTTGGTTAAGGAAACCCTATCCTTATGGAAAACAAGGTAGGGGAGGTGAAGCCATAAGTGCTTGGATTTCAGACCCCCCCCCCGGCAGAAATGAGAGCCACTAACGAGACTGTTTTCTGGGAGCTAGTGTAAGTTTTTCCAGCACAAAGTTAAGATCCCAAGGTGGGGAAATGGACTTATGAGGTGGTCTAATATGAAGGACCCCTTTCAGAAACAGCTTGGCATCTAACCTGGAAGCCAGAGGTGGAGTCAAGGGAAGGCAAGCAGAAATGGCAGAGGGATGCACTTTTACTGAAGAATAAGTCAACCCTGAATGCAGTAACTCACACAGGTAGGAAAGGACTACTGAAACAGTAGCTTGAAATGGATCCTGTTTACTCAAGGCACCAATGGGAGAATCTTTTCCATTTAAATAATTAGTTTCTCCTAGTACTTGGATTTCTGGCCTCCTGCAGTACAATGATTACGTCAGAGTATAGGTGCCTGAAGCACCCACACTGTCAGATTGAGATTGAGAAGATGGGGATGAATAAGAGACCCCTTGTCTTGTGTGAGTAGGTTTAAGTGGTGATTGCCTTGGGCTAGAAGGAAAATTAGGGGAAACCAATGCTGTCTTGGCCAGAATGAAATCACCAACAAGATTTTTGGTTTGTCCTTCTGTATTTTCAGGAAGACTTTGTGAATCAAAGGAAATGGGGGGGGGCATAAAGGAGCATTCCCTCCCATGAAGAGGAGAAGGATCCACCTTCCAGGCTTGTGGATGGGGAAGCCTTGTGCAAAAGAGGGGCAGCTGTCTGTTCTGGGAGGAGGCAAACAGATCTACCTGAGGAATACCCCACCTGTGAACTAAATCCAGAAACACCTGCCTGTGAAGCCTCCATTCATGGGAGGGTGTTAAGGTCCTGCTCAGAGTGTCTGCCATCACAATTTCTTCTGCTGGAATGTAAACTGCCAGCAAATGAATCTGTAGTGCTGTTGCCAGGGGCCTGATTTGAACTGCAAGACTGCAAAGAGGGTAGGATCTTGCTCCTCCCTGTTTATGTACCACAGGACTGTCATGTCTGTGATGACCTTCAATTTGCCTGGCAGAAGGATCTCTTGAAAGGCTTATATTGCCAGGAAAACACCCTTAGCTCTTTTTGGTTGATGTGGTCCTTTCTTTCTTGAATGGACCACTCCCCCCTGCACTTTATGCTGGATGTTGGTACTGTGAAGAATAGCTATCCAACCTAGATCTGATGCGTCTGTGTAAAGATGCTGTTTGGGTGGGGGAATCTGCAAGTGCACCCCCTGATTGAGGGTGATAGTCAAGATCCACCAGGTGAGTTCCCTTTTTAAGCAGGGGAGAGGAGGAAGATTTGTTTGCAAGGGATGAACGTGTTGGTTCGGAGGAAGATTTGTTTGCAAGGGATGAACGTGTTGGTTCCAAGAATTTCTCAATACCCACTGAAACTTCCTCATGTGCATCCTGGCTAGAGGGATCATGGGGATCAAGGAGGCCATAAATCCCAGGATTCTCAGGAATTTTCTGGCTGAGATGGTTGGTAGTGCTAAGAGGGAGTGGAAAAATTGGGTGATACACTCCACTTTCCGAGCAGGGACAAAGGCTGACATCAAGTTTGTCCCTATCCTGCACCCCAAGAAAATAAGATCTTGTGAGGGAGTCATTTGAGACTTTAGGCAATTCACAGTGAGGTCTAAATTCTGCAAGATCCTGCAAACCAAGTCCAGGTGTTAAGACAGGGTGAGAGAATCTTGGTGTAGGATCAGGAAATTGTCCAAGTAAGGATAAATTTGTATGCCCTGTAGACTGCAATATGCAATGACTGGGGCTAGACATTTGGTGAATACTCCTGAAGCTGTGAAGAGTCCAAAGGGCAAGGCAGAGAACTGAAAATGCGAGGAACCCACTGAGAAACAAAGATATTTCCTGTAAGTGGGATGGATAGGGATGTGAAGGTATGCATCCTTCAGATCCACGGAGGCCATGAAGGCTTGCTGAGGAATAAGGGGAAACAGGTGCTATAATGTGAACACTTTAAAGGTAGGAACCTTGAGGAAGAGCTTGAGGTAGGACAGGTCAAGAATGGGTCTCCAAGGACCATCTTTTCTTGGAACCAAAAACATACTGGAATAAGCCCCCTTGGCTAACTGATCCTTGGGTACTACTTCTATAGCCCCCTGAGAGAGGAGTTGGCTCAGGATAGTGGGTAAGAGTGGAAGCCGACTGGGTGGGGGTTGTGGAACTCCCTGGAATGGTGGAGATGCCCACCAAGTCATGAAGTATCCTTTCTCGATGATGGAGAGTACCCACCCTATCTGTGGTAATTTTCTGCCAGGAGGGTAGGGATAGGGTTAGGCATAGGGAGAAGGGGTGGAGGCGGGCAAGGGAAGAAAGTCACAGCGGAGGAGCTCTATCTGGGGCTGGCTGCCTGGGAAAGGGAGAAGGTGTTGAGGTGGAAGAAGATCTAGGGGCAGATTGTTTCCTAGGTTGTCTTCGTCCCCTGGACTGAGCAACAGAGGAATGGGAGGACTGCCTCCTGACAAAGATAGGCATTTGGGGGTAGTTCCTATGGAATATGGGAACCAATCTGGTGAAACCAATAAATGTTTCAGATTCTGTAAGTCTTTTCCTTTTTCCTGCAGTGAAGTAACTCTGCAGAGGCAGCTTCAAAGAGTGCTGATTTATCTAAAGGGCATCTAACAATTTAGCTTGGACATAACAAAGGCAAAGTTTGGAGTCTCAACCATGAGAATCTCTTTAAGACAGAGCCAGAAGCAGACGATTTGGAAAAGGCCTCAACTGCACCATAGGTGAACTTAATTGAGTGTCTTGTCACCTGGGATACATTGGACAAATGGGTATTCAGCTGAGCATTAGCTGGCGAGTCAGGCATGTCAGACAGCAGATTAGAGGCCTTGGTCAGGGAATCCAGAATAAACTTGGCCATGTGAGTCTGGAAGTTAAGTGCTATTATGGCCAAGGTGGAAGAAGTATACATATATCTTCTTCCCTAACCTATCCATAAATTGACATTATCAGTGTGAAAAAGGGAAGATGAAGGTAGCTGCCTTGAAGACTTGTCAGCTGAAACTGCAATAACAGCAGGATTTGTTGGCAGATTGTTGAAAAGATACTGCTCCTTTGAGGTCACTCTATAAAATCTGTCTGGTCTCTTGTTAGCAGGAGGCTGGGACTCTGGGAAGCAGCTAAGAAGGCATCCTGGAATGCTGGAAGTAAAGGCGGAACTGCAGATGGTGAGGGCTGCTCCATCTGCAGGAGTTGAAAACATCTCTTCTTGGTCTCAGAAATATCCGAGACCGCCCACTTAAAATGCTAGCTATGCAAGGAAATAGTATCCCCAAAGGAGAAATCTTCTTCAAGGGAATCAGGAGTGAGGGACTCTTCAGGAGTAGCAAAATCCTTAGGGGATTCAATCTGAGAACAATAGGTCAGGGATTCATCTGAAGAGGAAGACTCTTCCTCTGATTCTTCCTGTGAAACAAGTGGTTGGCCTGACTGGGGAATCTGAGTCTGGAGTACCTGAAAAGCCTTGAAAAGAGCCTGGGAACAGGTCTCCCAAGCTGGAGTAAGGTCATTGGCCCAGTGCTTCTCCTTCGTTTTTTTTTTTTTTAAGGACGTAGAAGGAGCAGTAATAGGCCTGGGTCCAACGCTGGAGTGGATGGCAAGGCAGCAGATGGCCCCTCCGACACCACGAGCAATGGTTCCCCCTCACCATCAGGAGCCAACTGTTGTAAATCCTCAGCGGATGAACTCTGGATATCCACTCTACCAGCTTACACTTCTGTTCCCAGTAACAGCGAATTACCAGAAGTCCGGAGCAATCCTGGGCTGACACTCACCTTGTGAATCTCACCTGACACCTGAGGTGCAGCTCGGATGTCAGGTCTAACTTTCTTAGCCTTCTTCCTTGGTTGCTTGTCGGAGGTGCCCACTCCACTTTGCATTCTGGATGCAAAGCATTGGAGGTACTGATTCTCCAAATAGAGATTTAAAGCCGACAGATGGCTTATAAGGGTTTTGAGGACAAACGGTTGTCAAATATCACAGGACTTGTAGTCGTGACCTGCACCTAAACAAAATAAAGACTGATCGCGCATGTCCTTATGTGGAATTTGTCTTCCACAACCGCACTTTCCCTTCCTAGATGACCTGCGTCTGAAAAAGTAAGGAGACGAAAAACCCACAAGGGTACTTACCTGAGTGCGGACAGCCAGGAATGATCAAAAACGGATGGCTGAAGTCAAAGAAACACTGGATTACTGGAGCGGGCAATTGGACGTCTGAAACACACTGCAGCAGAAAAGTTCTGAACTGGGTATGTGCAGACGTGATAGATACAGTCGGCGTTAGCTTATGGCTCTTACATGCAAAGCTACATGTACCTCTGCTTTCAAGACTTTGGTATACTGGCCGGATGTCTGGTGCAGCAGGCAGCAACTCCCCAAGGTTAAGGATACTGCAACATGAGAAAAGGACATCAAAAGGTAAGAGCTTGAGACAAACATTTGGAAATGGTACGTTTCTGACACAGGCTGTCCCCTCCTCCTTACCTTCACAACAAATGAACAACTGATCCGATGATTTAAAAGATTTTGTTCTGTCAAAATAGCACCAGATTTGTCTGTAGACATCCAAGTTATGGCGTATTCTTTCTTCCTCATTTTTAGGTATAGGAAAGAAAATGAGGAGATGGATACCACTTTAGGCATAAAAGGATTACTTCTCATAGAAATCCTTTGTGGAAAATGAGACAGGGATAACTCAACATAAGAGCTTGCAACTCACATACTTTTCTTGCTGAGATCACAGCAATCAATAAATCAGTTTTTCCATGTTAAGAACTTCATTTATTTATTTATTCCAGTCTGATTACCGGCGAGGTCCACTGGGCTTGAGGGCCCATTTTCAGTGGAGGCCCGGGGAGAAAAGCTCCACAGAACAAAATTTATTAACATGAAAATTTCAAAGGTAGTAATACAAACAATGGGTTTCTTCAACAAGAATAAGACAAAAACAATTACAATTTTTTGTTCAGAAAAAAAAAAATAAAAACAAGCTTACAGCATAATAGCTAAAGTTTACTATTTAGTTACATATACGAATCAGCGGTTGGGAGTGAGGTTAGGAAGGAAAAAAAGGTTATTTTTCTGCATGAGCTTTGACACTCTCACTCACATTATGAATACTGCAGCGTATGAATAGAAGGATATATAACAGTTTTGTAAAATCATACCATAACCATATATGTCCTTCTCTTCTATATGCTGCAGTATTAGTTATCCCCCCCCCCAGCCTTTCCCCTGATGAATGCCTGGCCCTTTATAGTGTTTAGTGAAAGTATGAACAGAAGACCAGGTAGTTCAAATAGAGCAAGTGATAGCTTCTCTAACATAAAATTAAGATACCAAGGAGGAGCCACATGTTTCCTAGGAGTCCTCTTACGCAAAACTCTATTCAAAAACATGAGAATGCATTGAAAGGTGAAGATCCATGGCCAGTCATGCTGAAATGGCTGATAAATGAACCTTGAGGGAGGAGTAAGAAAGGCTAAAAGAATAGCTGTGTAAAATCTTACCATAACCATATACGTCCTTCTCTTCTATATGCTGCAGTATTCATAACATGAGAGAGTCTGCCCCTGGCTGACTCGTACATCCAGCTAGTATACAAAAGTCTAATGGTACTGTGAGGTACGTGCGACGCCACACATCAGCTAGCGTACATCTGCCACAAAGAGATGTCTGGTATAAAGTGGATGTCGGCATGTACCAACCTCAGAACTGATTGCCGCAAAAGCACTAGCCTGATCACAGGTAAGGAAAACATGCCTGCAAGCGCCAGGCCGGCATCAGGGGAAAGGCTGGGGGGGGGTAACTAATACTGCAGCATATAGAAGAGAAGGACATATATGGTTATGGTACGATTTTACAAAACTATTATATGTCCTTCTATTCATACGCTGCAGTATTCATGACGTGAGGGAGAGTGTCAAAGCTCATGCAGAAAAAGAACTGAGTGAAGAAGCATTTTGCACAAAACCATACAGAACAGCTCTGGCAAACAAAGCCCTGGACATAGAGATGACATCTAGTTTATAGTGTTTAGTGAAAGTATGAACAGAAGACCAGGTAGCTGCCTTCAGGAAATGGAAAGTGTCCAAGCCTTTAATGAAGGCTCCAGAAGAGGAAAAGTACAGTTTTGTACCTACCATAAATGTAGATGTTAGAGCGCTCATACAGCTGCAGTTATAACAGATGGGTTATCCTGCTGTCAGGCGGGTCCTCGGTCGGCCAAATTCCAAAGTCTAGGTCCGGCGTCGGTTGTCGTCGCTTCCTCCCTGACGTCATTGCGGCAGGGGTATAAAAGAGGCAGCCGACGCCATTTTCTTCATTTTTTCTTGCCCCAGATGTCAGGTGCCCCCAGAAGGAAGGCAAACATAATGTTATGCAAAAATGCAATGTTGATAAATCAAAAACAGTAGTTGCAAGCAAATACACCATAAAAGAGTACCCCAAAAGGTTATATGAAAAGGGTTTGTCATAAGGCCTGTCCTAAGAGGGGTTGGAGGGAGGGAAACCTGGACTGCAGCTGTATGAGCACTTGAACATCTACATTTATGGTAGGTACAAAACTGTACTATGTTCATTGTGCATACAGCTGCAGTCATAACAGATGGGTAGAATCCCAAAGCTAAGTAAGGATGGTAGGCACTAAGTGGAACTAGGAGGGGCTAGGATGCCCTGCAGGACTGCTGTGGCAAAGCCCGCTCTAGATTTAGAGTATAGTGGGAGGTGATGGTGCTTGGAGAAAGTGTGCACTGAACTCCAGGTGGCTGCTTCCAAAATATCCTTGGTAGGGACCCCCCTGAGGAAGGCTGCAGATGTAGCTGTGGCTCTGGTGGAGTGGGATCTGATGCATGCAGGCACAGTTTTTCCATGAAATGAGTAACAAAAGCGTATGCAGTGGGCTATCCATTTTGAAATTGTCTGTTTGGAAATAGCCTTTCCTTGAGCACCTGCAGCATAGGACACAAAGTGTTGATCAGATTTCCTGAATGGCTTTGTCCTGTCCAAATAATAACGAAGTTGTCTGCGAATGTCCAAGGAATGTAGCAGTCTTTCCCCTTTGTTTTGTGGATTAGGATAAAAGGTAGGTAAGTGGATAGTCTGATTCAAAGCTACACTGGATACTACCTTTGGCATAAAGGTAGGGTTGGTTCATAAGGAAACTCTGTCCTGATGGAAAATGATGAAAGGTTGCACAGCCATGAGGGCCTGTAGCTCCAAAACCCTGCGAGCTGAGGTGATAGCCAGAAGAAAGTCTGTTTTTCATGAAAAGTACTGTAACTCTGATGAAGAAGCTGGCTCGAAGGGAGGAAGGGTCAGCTTTTCTAATACGAAGTTGAGGTCCCAAGCAGGGACTGGTAGTTTCCTTGGGGGTTTTATATTCTTTGCCCCTCTGAGGAACTGCCTTAAGAGAGGATGAGAGAATAAAGGAAGATCTGTGTTGTATTGTGCAGAAATGGCTGAAGCGTGGATCTTGATGGAGGAGAAGGAAAGTCCATTGTTTAACATCTCAGCTAGGTACTGTAAAATTTGAGGTATATTTATTACCCAAGGGTTCTGTCCCTTTTGATTCCAGGCACAAAATCATTTCCATTTGGCGGAGTAGGCCTTTCTAGTAGGAGGTCTTCTAGCCTCCAAGATGACATACTGCACCTCCTTGGAGAGGAGAAAATGTTGGGAAATCAAGGAATTCTCCATGCAGCTAGATTTAGAGTTTTGAGACGGCTGTGAAGAGTTTTGTAGTTGTGCTGGGACAACAGAAGAGGGACTACAGGTAGGATCCATGGTGGGGAATGTGTCAGGCTCTTCAGGAGCGGATACCAGTGTTGCCTTGGCCAGTATGGAGCAATGAGAATCATTTTCGGCCTCTCTACTCTGGCTTTTAATAGAACTTTGGGTAGCAGAGGAAGAGGCGGGAAGGCATAGATTGTCAATGTAGCCCAATTGAAGGAAAGTGCGTCCACTTTCCAGGCCTGTGGATGATAGGTCCTTGAACAAAATTTCTTCAACTGGCAATTTCTGTGGGTAGTAAAGAGATCTATGTCTGGCTGTCCCCATGCCTGAGTTATCTTTGTGAAAATTTGAGGATGCAACTTCCATTTGTGTGGATCTGTCATATTTCTACTTAGGTTGTCTGCCAGTGTGTTTTCTTCCCTGGCAGGAATTGTGCCTGTAGTTGAATTTTCAATTCCAGTGCTGTGTTCCATAGGGTCATGGCTTGCCTGCACAGGGGGTATGAATGAATTTCCCCCTGTTTGTTTATGTACCACATCACTGTGGTGTTGTCTGTCCTTATCAATAGCTGGCCTGGATGCAGTAGGTGTTTGAAGGTCATAATAGCCTTTTGCACGGCTAGCATTTCCTTTTGGTTGATGTGAAGGAGCTTCTCTTTTCGTGCCCATTTTCCCTGAATGCACTGATCTGTCATGTGTGCTCCCCAGGCATAGTCTGAGGCATCTGTTGTGATGATTTGAGTTGCTTGAGGTACACAGAAAGGAAGACCTGTGTTTCTTTGGCAAGCTTGAGCCCACCACATAAATTCCTTTTGAAGGCATGGAATGAGTGGTATAATTGCTTCCCAGCTGTGGCTGTGTTGAGACCATAAGTTTTTTAGGTACCATTGAAGTTTCCTCATATGCAGCTTTGCACATGGGATAAGTAGGATGCAAGATGCCATGAATCCCAGAGCCTGCAGGACTTTCCTTGCAGTCAGCCTGGTGTAAGTTGCCATTTTTCTGAATATTGAGACAGTTGCCCTTCTTTGTCTGGCGTGAGGTAGGCCATCTGGGTGGTTGTATCCAAGGTGGCACCCAGGAAAATTATTTGTTGAGAGGGTATTAGTTTTGATTTATTTTTGTTGACTGTGTATCCCAGGAAGTTCAACAGTTTTATTACAAACGCCAGGTGCTGCAGTAGTATGTCCTTGCTGTCCGCTTGGATCAGGCAGTCGTCCAGATATGGGTAGATTTGTATCCCTTGTAGTCTGCAGAAGGTGATTACTGATGACAGGCACTTCGTAAAAACTCTGGGCGCAGTAGATAAGCCAAAGGGCAATGCAGAGAAATGGTAATGGGTTGAACCTGCAAGAAATCAGAGGTATCTTCTGCAATCTTGTCTGATAGGGACATGCAGGTATGCCTCCTTGAGGTCCAATGTTACCAGCCAAGACTCCTTGCCCAGCATGGGAAGAAGCTGCTGTAATGTGAGTATCTTGAATTTTGGCACCTGTAGAAATGTGTTTAGGATGGATAGGTCTAAGATAGGTCTCCAATCTTTGTCTTTCCTTGGTACCAGGAATAGACTGGAATAAAACCCTTGACCTTGTTCTTTTGCAGGTACCTCTTGAATTGCTTACATGTCCATGAGAGCTGAAATTTGTTTTTGTGCCTCTGCCCTTTGATTTTGTGGCAGGTTTGGCATGCCTCTCATTTTTGAAAGGGTGTGAAAGTGGAACCTGTAGTCTCTGTCTGTAATGTCCAGAATCCATTTGTCTTTTGTAACAATATGCCAATTTTTTGAGAATAATGTCAGTTTTCCGCCCAAAGGTGCTGCCATTAAAGCTTTGCTTGGCAGGCGTAGGGGGAAGTCATTGTGTCTGTTTTCTAAAAGACTGTGATCTATCTTCTCCACCTCTTGGGGTTGGTGCTTGCCACTGTCTGGCTCTGAAAGATCCTTGAGGTTGCCCTCTACCCCTTGGACGCCTGTATCTGCCCCTTTGAGGTCTGTCCGTGGCTGGAAAGGACCAATTTTCTGAAGGCCAGTTTCTGCTGAAACATGGAGGCTGTACCTGCAGGAAATCTTTCACTGTTTGCATTGATTTTGCTTTTTCCTCCATTTTCTTTAGCACCTCCTCTGCTTTAACACCAAACAATACATCTTTTTGAAGAGGTGCATCTAATAATTTAGCTTTGACATGATCTGGTAAGGTTTGCTCTTTGAGCCAAGCATGCCTACGTATAACAGATCCCGTAACAGCAGCTCTACATGAGACCTCTAAAGCATCAAAACCACACTGCAAGGTATGTTTACCCACTTGCTCTGCACCATGCAACAAATCCTGCAACTCTTTTAAATCTGGTTGTTGTGGTTGTGTCATTTTGCTTTTCAGCTGAGCTATCAAAAACTGTTGATACTTTACCATATGGAACTGACAGTTTAATGCCCTCGTGGTTAAAGTGGCTGAGGTGTACACCTTTTTCCCCCACCTTTCTAAAGATCTGGAATCTCTCTCTGAAGGTAATGGGTTTTTAGCAGTACAGGCCTTAATTCCCTTGGGACCCTGTGAAATAGTTTCTGGGTCAGCAGTATGGCTTTTATATAGGAACTGGTGAGAATCAGGAACCCGGTAATACTTGTCTGGTTTAACAGGAGCTGGAGGCAAAGAATCAGGATTAAGGCTGGCTTCTGTGTAAACATCATTCAATATATGTAAAACAGGAGGGATAGCCAGAAGCCTATGCTGGGGGAGCAGAAGAAATTCCCTGAGCCTTTTCTTGGAATCTGAGTAATCCTGGCCTTCCCAGTGAAAGTGCATCAGAGTCATCGAATGGAGAATAGGCACAATCCTGGTCCTCCGAGAGTTCTGAGGTAATAGAAGCTTGATCTGAGGAAGGGTAGTCTTCCTCTAATCTGGGCCTTTTGTCAGAGGGGGGTTGAGAACCCCTGATAAGAGTAATCAAATCCTCAGCCATTTTAAGCATCTGTTTTTTAGGCATGGTGCCTTGAGAGGGTGTCTGAGGAACCTGTTTTTTGGTTTTCATGGCTGTTTTAGATTTAGTGAAGGCTTTAATAGAGAAGGAGGAAGGCCTGAAGACCCCTTGAGAAATGGCAGGCCTGTCTAAATTCTGAGTTTCCCTGCCAGGAGTGGCGTCGGTATCTGTAGTAGGAATGGGGGCCGAGGAGCCTGCGACCTCGGGTACTGAAGACACCGGTAATGCATAGTCATCGGTACTCAGGGGCTGCGTAGGTGCCTCGCTGAGTACCGGAGAACTGGTAGTCGGCCTTAGCGTGGTATAAGTAGGTGGTGCGGACCTCGTATGCCAGTCCTTATCTTTGCGCTTTTTGCTCAAAACTGGAGTCGGAATATCCAACGACATAATATAATTAAAATTTTTTTTAGCCAAAAAGTGAAGGGCGAACTCCGCCCGATGCTTAATAGTGCGTTTGTTGAATCTAGCACAAAAACGGCAGGCCGAGACGTCGTGGTCTGGGCCTAAGCAAGGTATACAGTAAGAGTGGAAATCCTTATGCGGTATTTGCTTCTCACATGAAATGCAATTATTAACTTTGTCTGACATCGGTCTGAGGCAAGAAAAGTTTCAACGGGTACTTAGCTTTCAAGAAGACTTCGGCTGAAATACTTTCGTAAATCTCAGGAGCTGGCCGACTGGCACTTGCAAACTGCTTCTGCTTCGGGCACCGCGCAGCAAGAAAGATTGAAGAAAATGGTGTCGGCTGCCTCTTTTATACCCCTGCCACAATGACGTCAGGGAGGAAGCGACGACAAACGACGCCGGACCTAGACTTTGGAATTCGGCTGACCGAGGACCCGCCTGACGGCAGGATAACCCATCTGTTATGACTGCAGCTGTATGCACGATGAACATCTGCTCTAGTGAAATGTGCCCTCACAGGAGAGAAAAAGACCATTTCCACTGGCTAAATAACAGAAAAAGATAGCTTTAGAAATCCAAGAGGAGATAGTCTGCTTGGAAACAGGTTGACCCAGGAACCTTGGGTGATGAGAAATAAACAGGCATTCAGTCTTATGGACAGGACTGGTTTTATTCAGGTAGTATCAGAGTTGCCTGTGCACGTCTAAAGTATGGAAGAATCTTCTCACTGGAGGATTGGGGGGGGGGGGGTCAGAAGGTTGACAGACTGACAGATAACTCATTAACCACCTTGGGTATATACAGGAGGAGTTAGTGTTTAGAGAGACCCTATCCCTGTGGAGGGCTGTGAAGGGGGAGGTAAACATCAGAGCTTGTAACTCAGAAAACTTTCTGGCAGAAGTAATTGCCATGAGAACAGTTTTACAGGTGCAATGTTGTAGGAAAGAACAACTTGCTGGCTCAAATGGGGCCAAGGTAAATTTCTCCAAACAAAACTGAGATCCCAAGGAGGAGGAACTGGTTTTGCTTGGTGGTCTGATGTGAAGGATGCCTTTTAAGAACAGTAACTTCCTATCTAGAAGCTAAAGGAGGCGACAGAGGCAGACATGCAGAGATAGCAGAAAGATCGTCTTTTACTGAAGAGTAAGACAACCCACACCATCAATTCACAAAGACAGGACAAAACCACTCTTCTTCTTTAGTTTTTTCCAGGTTAGGGGTCGCTACAGCAGATCACGTGTCCACTCATGATTGGCGGTGGAGTTTTTACGGTGCCGAGTTGCCAGCCTGGTGCCCATCCTTCCACAGAAGGCACACACATGCACTCACACCTTGGGGCAATTTAGAGTGTCCAATCCACCTACAGCATGTCTTTGGGATGTGGGAGGAAACCCACGCGACCACAGGGAGGACATGCAGACTACACACAGAAGGCACCCCAGCCGAGGAACAAACCGGAGAACATCTTGCTGTGAGGTGTCAATGCTTAACAGCTGCACTAATAGTGGTTGTAAATCCTTTTTTAGACACCAGATGGAAAATCTCTCCATTTGGAAACATGGGATTTCCTAGTTGTGAGTTTTCTGGCCTCCTGCAGAACTTGAAGCAAGTCCTCAGTAAAAAGGTGTCTGAAGGGAATCCAAACCTTATCACCCACAGGGTCGGTTTAGAGTTGATATCTGTGGATGTACTAGAGTTCCCTTGTCCTGTGTGTGTAGGTCCATCCTGTGGAGTAACTTGTGGCGACTGCCTTTGGCAAAATGCAGGAGGAGGAGGAACCAATGTTGTCTTGACCAAAAGGGGGTCACCATCAAGAATTTTGGTTGTTCCAGCTGGATTTTCAACAGGACCTTTTGGAGAATTCCATTCTAGAAGCCTCCTTTAGCTTCTAGATTAGAAGTTAAACTGTTCTTAAAAGGCATTCTTCACATCAGACCACCAAGCAAAACACTACCGCCCTATAGTTCCTTTTTTAGGCAAGGTTCAAATAACAACTTCACCACCGTAACAGGAACAGACCAGCAAAACTGAGGGTGATGCTAAGTCTAAATCTCAAAATGCACTCACTCGAGGCACTCCTTAAAATGGAAAATATCGATATCTGTGCAGTGACTGAGACTTGGTTCAAGGCTCCAGAGAGCACCCCTGCACTACCAGCTATATCTCATACCACATTTTTTGGCTATGTAACCTGGACCGGAACGCCAAAGGCAGAGGTGTGCCCATATTCATTACGGATATCCACACCTCCAGGCTCGTTGCTCAGCATAATGCAGCCGAGGTTATCCAAGTGCAACTAACTCTGGGCAAAACTGCAATTCAAATTCCCCCACCATGCCACAAGATTCCCACTCCTCTTTTCTTGATGTACTGTAAAATATTAGGGTTCAACCAAATACCCTAATAATGGGTGATTTCCACTACCCACCATTAACTGGGAAAACTACTCATGTACCAAACTCTTTCGCTCAACGCTTTCTGGAATTCATAAACTCCAGTGCCCTGGATCAACTTATCCACATCCCCACCAGGGGCAACAATATCCTAGATCTAGTCATTACCAACATGACTGACCGGTGTTCCACACCTGAAGTCAACGCCTCATTGGTCTGATCAGACCATAAGCTAATGACCCTAGATATCCACATCCTGCCCCCACCCCCCATTAAGGAAACCAAGGTAAAAAATTTCTCCAAAGCCAACTTCATGCTTCTTAAGACAGAAGTGGTGAACTTCATGACACCCATGCATATGGACAATACATTTACGACTACTGAATCCTATACAATTGCACTTTATAAACACTTACATGAGTGCATGGATCGTGCTATTCCAAACAGAACCAAGATGCTATCCTCCAAAAAAAGGAAGCCAATCTGGTGGTCCCTTGCCATAAACAAACTGTACAACAGAAGTAAGAAACTGTTGCAAAGGAGTAAAATCCCACGAGTGGAGGAGCTCCCTGGTCAGCCTCAGTAAGAAGCTGCGATCCCTGATAAAATCCTCCAAAGCTAGTTACGAAAACAAAATAGCCACTGATTCTAAAGACAACCACAAAGCATTCTATAGCTATGTCAAGAATCTCAATGGCAAAACTCAGATCTGCTCTGAGTTACAGCACAATGGCACTAAATATACAGACCCAAATGATATTGCCAACATCCTGGTAGATAGGTTCAGTGTTAACCTTACCCCCCTCTCACCCCTAAAGAGCCCATCTCTATACTGGAAGAATGCAAAGTTTCTGTAATCATGGCTGCAGAGGTAAAAACCACACTCTCCAAAGCCAACAACACAGCATCCATGGGACCAGACAAAGTACAGTTGTGTACACTTACCATAAATGTAGATGTTGAGTGTATTCACTGTTGCAGTCATTACATTTGATAATCTGCTGGCAGGTTGCCCTCAGTGGGCCTGATTAAAAAAGTCTTGGGTCCTGCGTCGGTTGCCGTCCCTTCTTCCATGACGTCAGGTCGTCACGGGTATAAAACATGCAGCCAATGCCATTACATCAGTTTTTCTTGCCCCAGATGTCAGGTGCCCCCTATATGGGGAGCAAAATATATAAATAATTTTAAACAAAAATATATACCTCCAAACAAAAGCAAATACACCAAAAAGGCTTTTAAGTGTAGAAAAATAAAGGAGAGGCATAGTAAAAGAAAAGAACAGGGGGCTGGAGGGAGGGTAACCAGGACTGCAACAGTGAATACACTTGAACATATACATTTATGACAACTGTACTATGTTCTTCGTGTTTCACTGTTGTAGTCATTACATTTGGGTAGATTCCCAAAGCTAAGGTTGGGAGGATGGATTTATACAGTATTAGGACCGGCTAAAAGGCCCTGCAAAACAGCAGTGGCAAAGCCAGCTCTGGATTTAGAGAAAATTGGTAAGGGATAGTGCTTGGCGAAAGTATGAACTGAATTCCAGGTAGCAGCTTCTAGAATATCCCTGGTAGGAACAGCTCTGAGTAGATGCAGCACTGGTGGAATGGGATGTGATCCCCTGGGGGATAGGTTTTCCATGGTGCTTATAGCAGAAATGAATGCAATGGCTTATCCATTTGGAAATGGTTTGCTTTGAAATAGCCTTTCCCTCTGTCCCTGCAGCAAATGCTACCAGCAATTGTTCAGACTTTCTTCGAGATTTTGTCCTGTCCAAGTAAAATCTAAGTTGTCTGTGTACATCCAATGAATGCAGAATTCGCTCCTCTTTGTTCTGTGGATTGGGACAGAAAGTTGGAAAATGAATGGACTGATTAAGAGCCACACTGGGTACCACCTTGGGCATGATGGATGGGTTGGTCCTGAGTGACACCCTGTCCGCATGAAAGATAATGAAAGGCTCCACTGCCATAAGGGCCTGTAATTCAGAAATCCTTCTAGCCTAAGTGATTGCTAAAAGGAAGGCTGTTTTCCAGGAAAGGAATTTTAAGTCTGCAGTAGCAGCTGGCTCGAAAGGAGGTAGAGTGAGTTTTTTCAATGCAAAGTTAAGGTCCCAGGCAGGGGTTGGAGCTCTGCTGGGTGGCCTTATGTTTTTGGCCCCTCTGACATGCTGCTTTAACAGAGGATAAGAGAAGAGGGGTGGTTCTGTGTTGTAATGAACTGAAATGGCTGAGGCATGTATTTTTATGGAAGAAAAAGATAGGCCCCTGTGAAGCATCGCAGTTAAGTATTGCAAAATCTAAGGTAAATGGGGCACTGCTGTGGTCATCCCAGGCGCAGAATCTTTTCCATTTGTCAGCATAAGATTTTCTGGAACTAGGTCTTCTCGCCTCCAAAATGACATCCATCACAGGTTTGCTGAGGGATGCTAAGGGAGAATTTAGGTGATTAGCCAAGCTGCAAGAGTCAATGTTTGGAGCTGAGGGTGCAGAATTTGGTTGTTCTGCTGAAACAGTGAGGAAGGTGTCTGAGGCAGGTGCCATGGAGAAAGTTGACAGACTGCATAGGACTGGGTACCAGTGTTGGCGAGGCCAGTCTGGAGCAAGCAAAATCATCTTTGGTTTGTCCTGTTCGACTTTTAGTAGAACTTTGGAGAGCAAAGGCAGAGGGGGAAAAGCAAAGACTGATAGGTTTTCCCAGCTGAAGGACAGAGCATACACTTTCCAGGCTTTTTTGTGAGGAGTTCTTGTGCAAAATTTGTCCAACTGGTAGTCCTGGGATGAGGCAAAGAGATGCATGTCTGAGCTCTCCCATTTGCGTGTCAATATGTTGAAAATCCATGGTTCCAGTTTCCATTCGTGTGGGTCCATGAGATTTCTGCTTAGATTGTCTGCCAAAATATTCAGCTTTCCTGGCAGGAATTGGACTTTTAGTTGTACTTGATAGCTCAAGGCCGTGTTCCACAATGCCATGGCATGTCTGCAGAGGGGGTAGGAATGTGTACCCCCCTGCTTGTTTATGTACCACAAAACTGTGGTGTTGTCCGTCTTTATCATTAGTTGCCTTGGATGAAGGTAGTACTTGAAGGCTCAGTGCTTTCTCTACAGCTAGCATCTTTGTGATGGATATGAAGGTGCATTTCATTCTAGCTCCATTTTCCCTGAATGCACTTCCCTGCCAGATGAGCCCCCCATGCATAGTCTGATGCGTCTGTAGTTAGGGTTTGGGCAGCAGGGGGTGGCGTGAACGGCAGTCCCTTGTTTTGGTGGTAGGCCTCTGCCCACCAAAATAACTCTAGTTGGAGGCAAGGTATGATAGGAATCATTGTTTCCAAGTTGTGAGAATGTTGACTCCATAAACTTTTTAAGTACCACTGAAGTTTCCTCATATGCATTCTTGCATATGGAATTAAAAGAATGCAGGAGGCCATGAACCCCAAGGCTTGCAGTATTTGTCTTGCTGATAGCAGGGTTTTTGTGACCACCTGTTTGAAGTAAGTCACCAACTGAATTTGCTTTTCTGGCATAAGGTAAGCCATCTGGGCAGTTGTATTTAAGCTTGCACCCAGGGATGTTATTTTCTGAGAGGGTAATAGTTGTGATTTATTTTCGTTTATGGTGTACCTTAGACAAGTTAGAACCCTTTTTACAAATGCCAGATGTTTTAGAAGAATGGCCTTGTTTTCTGCCTGAATTAGACAATCGTCCAAGTATGGACATATTTGAATATTTCTTTGCCTGCAAAATGCAATTACTGGAGCCAGGCACTTTGTAAAGACCCTGGGTGCAGTAGATAAGCCAAAGGGCAGTGCAGAGAACTGATGATGCAAAAAGCCTGCTTTGAAGCAGAGGTATCTTCTGCAAGATTCCCCGATTGGGATAAGCAGGTATGCCTCTTAGATCTAGAGTTGCCAACCAGGCATCTTTGCCTAGCATAGGAAGTAAACTAGAGTTGTGTACCAACCATAAATGTAGATGTTCGAGTGTATTCACTGTTGCAGTCATTACACGGGTTATCCTGCTGGCAGGCTACCCGCAGTCGGCCTGAATTCCAAAGTCCTGGTCCGGCGTCGGTTGCTGTCGCCTCATCCCCGTCAGTGCGCCAAGGGTATAAAAGATGCAGCAGACGCCACTTTCAGTTTTTCTTGCCCCAGATGTCAGGTGCCCCCAAAAGGGTAGGCTAAAAATTTTGCCCATAAAAATGCATGCACTAACAAACGTTACCTTCATCTACAAGCAAATACACCACATAGGTTGTATAGAATAGAGAAGTACAGAAGTCCCAGCAATGAAAGGTGGATGGTGGGAGGGTAACCTGGATTGCAACAGTGAATACACTCGAACATCTACATTTATGGTAGGTACACAACTGTACTATTGTTCATCATGTTTCACTGTTGCAGTCATTACCCTTGAGTTGAATTCCAAAGCTGAGGTTGGGTGGCTGGGCCTAAATAGAATTAGGAGTGGCTATGAGGCCCTGTAGAACTGCAGTGGCAAAGCCTGCTCTGGATTTAGAGGTAAGTGGTAGTGTTTTGTAAAGGTGTGCACTGTCCAAGTTGCAGCCTCCAAAATGTCCTTGGTTGGTACTCCTCTGAGGAAGGCTGCTGAAGTGGCTGCTGCTCTGGTTGAATGTGGCCTAATGTCCTTATGCACTGATTTCCCATGTTGTGAATAGCAGAAATGAATGTAGTGGCCTATCCATTTTGAAATAGTCTGCTTTGAAATGGCTTTTCCTTGCGATCCTGCAGCATATGCCACTAAGAGTTACTCAGTCTTTCTGAAAGCTTTAGTTTTGTCCAAGTAGAAGCGCAGCTGCCTGTGTATGTCCAAAGAATGCAGAAGTCTCTCCCAGTTATTCTGTGGGTTTGGATAAAAGGTAGGCAAATAAATGTTTTGGTTAAGAGCCACACTGGACACTACCTTAGGCATAAATGTTGGGTTTGTCCTTAGAGAAACCCTGTCTGCATGGAATATAATAAAAGGTTCCACAGCCATTAGTGCCTGTAACTCAGACTCTTCTTGCTGAAGTAATTGCTAGGAGCAGAGCTGTTTTCCATGATAAGTATTTTCTCAGCTGTATTGGCTGGCTCAAAAGGAGTCAGTGTGAGTTTTTCCAAGACAAAACTGAGGTCCCATGCAGGTATTGGCACTCTCCTTGGAGGTCTTATGTTTTTGGCCCCTCTGAGGTACTGCCTTAGCAGTGGATGTGAAAAAATAGGTTGTTCCGTATTGTAATGAGCTGAAATGGCAGAGGCATGGATCTTTTGTCCAGCATCTCAGGTATTGTAAAATCTGAGGAATATTTGGTACAAGCGTGTCAATTCCTTGTGCCTGGTACCAAGTACAGAATCTCTTCCATTTTTCTGCATAAAATTTTGTGGTGCTGGGCCTCCTGGCCTCCAAAATAACATCCATAGCTGCTTTAGAGAGAGGTGTATTCTGAATGGTTACATTATCCACCATGCAGCCAGATTTAGGATTCTGAGTTGGCTTGTGCAGGACCTGATTGTTTTGTTGGGTCAGTAAATGAGGAATTTGAGGTAATGTCCAGGCTGGGCCTTGAGACGAGCTCTTTAGGACTGGGTACCAGTGCTGGCGTGACCAGTCTGGGGCAATCAGTATCATTTTTGGCTTATCTTGTCTGACCTTTAGGAGTACCTTGGGGAGGAGAGGCAGTGAGGAAAGGCATAAACTGCAAGGGTTGTCCAGCTGAATGATGGAGCATCCACTTTCCATGCTTGTTTGTGATAAGTCCTTGTGCAGAATCTCTGTAGTTGGCAGTTGTGAGGGGAGGCAAATAGATCTATGTCTGGGCATCCCTATTTCCTTGTTATCATGCTGAAGATTTGTGGATCTAGTTTCCACTCGTGAGGATCCATGAGTTTTCTGCTTAGTTCGTCTGCCAGAGTATTTGTCTTTCCTGGCAGGAATTGTGCTTGCAGGTGTACTTGATAAGTCAACGCGGTGTTCCACAAAGTCATGGCTTGTCTGCAGAGGGGGTAAGAATGTGTGCCTCCCTGCTTGTTTATGTACCAAATGACTGTAGTATTGTCCGTCTTTATCAGCAGTTGTCCTGGATGAAGTAGATCCTTGAAGGCTGTCAGGGCATTCTATACAGCTAGCATCTCTTTTTGATTGACATGAAGATGCATTTCGCTTGCGGGCCATGTGCCCTGAATACATTTTCCTGCCATGTGGGCCCCCCAGGCATAATCTGATGCATCTGTTAATGTCTGCCTGGCTGTGGGTAAAGTGAATGGCTGTTCCTTGTTGTGGTGACAGGCCTGTGCCCACCATCGAAACTCCTGTCGCAGGCAGGGAATGATGGTAATTAATGTTTCCAGGCTGTGGCAATGTTGAGTCCAAACACTTTTTAGATACAATTGTAGTTTCCTCATATGGAGTCTTGCATATGGAATTAGCAGAATGCAGGATGCCATGAAGACCAAAGCCTGCAGAATTTTTCTTGCAGATAACTCGGTCTTTGTTGCCAACATTTCGAAAGTAAGAAGTCAGTTGCCTTTGTCTGGCGTGAGATAAGCCATCTGGGTAGTTGTATTTAAGCTTGCACCCAAGAATATTATCTCTTAAGAGGGTACCAGTTTTGATTTCTTTTTGTATACTGTGTACCCTAGTCAAATTAATAATCTTTTTACAAACGCCAGATGCTTCAATAGAATGTCCTTGTTCTCTGCTTGAATAAGGCAGTCGTCCAAGTAAGGATATATTTGGATTCCTCTTTGTCTGCAAAATGCAATTACTGATGCCAGGCATTTTGTGAAGACCCTGGGCGCAGTAGATCAGCCAAAGGGAAGTGCAGAGAATTGGTAGTGCATTGAGCCAGCTATGAATCTGAGGTATCTTCTGCAATATTGTTTGACTGGGACATGCAGGTATGCCTCTTTGAGGTCCAAAGTTACAAGCCAAGCCTTCTTGCCCAGCATGGGCAGAAGCTGAAAGCCAAGCCTTCTTGCCCAGCATGGGCAGAAGCTGATGCAGAGTCAACATTTTGAATTTTGGAATGTCCAGAAAAGTGTTTAGAATAGACAGGTCCAGTATTGGTCTCTAGGCTTTGTCCTTTCTGGGTACCAGGAAAAGTCTTGAGTAAAATCTTTGTCCCTGCTCTTGCTGTGGTACTCGCAGAATAGCAGTCATGTCCATGAGGGATGAAATTTGCTTTTGTGCCTCTGCCCATTGATTGTGTGGCAAGTCTGGCATACCTTTTGTCTTTGGAAGGGTGTGAAAGTGGAACCTGTAGCCCTGAGACACTATATTCAAAACCCATTTGTCCTGGGTGATCATGTGCCAATTTAGTGAAAAAAGTGCTAGTTTTCCCTCTAAGGGTGCTGCCAAAAGATAAGTGCTTGGCATTGGCAGAGGAACGTCATTGGGACCATTTCCTATATGGCTGTGATTTGTGTTCTCCGCTTTTGGAGGCAGAAGCACCCCATTGTTTAGATCTGTATGAGCCCTGGGGCTGGGATCTGCCTCTAGGGCGTCTGTATCTGCCTCTTTGTGGCCTGTCTGACACTGGAAAGGACCAATTCTTAGAAGGCCAGTTCCTGCTAAATCTGGGTAGCTGTACCTGTAAGAAATCCTTAACTGTCTGCATAGATTTCGCTTTATCCTTCATTTTCTTTAACACCTCTTCTGCCATAACACCAAACAAAGTATCATGCTGTAATGGAGCATCCAATAATTTTGCTTTAACATGATCAGGCAGATTCTGTTCCTTTAACCAAGCATGCCTTCTAATGACAGAACCTGTAACAGCGGCCCTGCAAGAGGCCTCCAGTGAATCAAAACCACACTGCAAAGTATGCTTTCCCACTTGTTCAGCTGCATGCAATAAATCCTGCATTTCCTTGTTTTCAAAACATTCAGAATTTGTCAACATTTTCTGTTTTAGCAGTGACATTAAGTATTGCTGATATTTAAGCATATGAAACGGACAATTTAAAGCCCTTACAGCCAAGGTAGCATAAGTGTTAACTTTTTTCCCCCATCTGTCCAGTGCCCTAGAATCCCTATCAGAGGGGACAGGTTTTTTTTGCAGTGGAAGCCTTGACCCCTTTGGGAACCTGAGATATAGTTTCTGGGTCAGCAGCAGGGCTTTTATATAGAAATTTATGAGAATCTGGAACCCTGTAGTATCTGTCTAGCTTCAGGAGACAGGCCGGACACTGAAAATACATCTACAATGTCTAGAACAGGTGGAATAGCAAGAGGTCTGTGCTGAGGTAGCAAAATAAAGTCTCTGAGCCATTTCTTAGACTCTGAGTAATCTTGGCTCTCCCAGTGAAAGTGCTCCCTCATGGTATGTAGGGTTTCCCCAAAAGAATAATCCTCAAGAGTAGAGGCTGAAGGAATAGATTCTTCAGCATCAGAATCCTCACAGGGAGGAAGAGCGTATCCCTGTTCAGAAGAGGAGTCAGAGGAAATGGAAACCTGATCTGAAGAGTCATATTCTGTCTCTTGCCTAGGCCTCTTATCAGGAGGGGGATGGGAACCCCTGATCAAAGTAATTAGGTCTTCGGCCATTTTAAGCATCTGTTTCTTAGGCATGGAAGTCTGTCCAGGAGAATGCTGTACTTGTTTCTTTGTCTTTAGAGCTGTTTTAGTCTTTGCCTTTGAAGCTGAGGCTGGCTTGACATATAACTGTGTAGGCCTGAAAATACCCTCAGAAGCCGATGCCTGCTCAGCTGCTCCGGACCCATCTGAGGGAATAGTTTCCGAGTGTCCAATACCTTGAGTATCCAGAGGCCTAATTGGCTCCACGTGCGAGTCGGAAGCGGCCTGTGGCTCTGAGGTAGCGGGCATCAGGGGCTACGAAACTGCCTCACTGAGAACCAGCGACTGGCCTAGCGGAGACCTTGTCATCTGTTTTGTACCTCGGATGCCTGTCCTTTTCCTTGCACTTTTTATAAACTCCGGTCGGCTGTTCCGACGGCATTATATAATTAAAACTTCGGCCAAAGTAATAAAAGGCAAAATCGTACAGGCGCTTAATAGTGCGTTGGTTAAATCTAGCACAAAACCGACAGCTAGCAACGTCATGGTCAAGGCCTAGGCAAGGAATGCAGCAAGAATGAAAATCCTTATGAGGTATTTGCTTTCCACAAGAAATACAATTAACTTTTTCTGACATCGGTCTGGAGCAAGAAAAAGGTTTTCCCAACGGGGTACTTAGCTTTAATGAAGACTTCGGACCTGAAATTCGATTTCGAAAATCTCAGGAGTCGGCCGACCGGCACTTGCAAACTGGTTTTGCTTCGGGCACTGCGCAGCAAGAAAGACTGAAGAAAATGGCGTCGGCTGCATCTTTTATACCCCTGGCGCACTGACGTCAGGGAAGAGGCGACAGCAACAGATGCTGGAGAAGGACTTTGGAATTCAGCCCGACTGCGGGTAGCCTGCCAGCAGGGTAACCCAAGTGTAATGACTGCAATAGTGAAACACAATGAACATCTGGGGAAGAGTCAGCATCTTGAATTTTGGAATGTCCAGGAAAGTATTTAGAGTAAGTCCAGAATTGGACGCCATGATTTGTCTTTTCTGGGTACCAGGAAAAGTCTGGAATAAAAACCTTGTCCCTTTTCCCCTTCTGGTACTAGTTGAATAGCCCCCATGTTTAAGAGGGAAGTATTTGTTTCTGAGCCTCTGCCCACTGATTTGGGGGCAGGTCTGGCCATCCACTTGGAGTTGGCAACGTGGGGAAATGAAATCTGTATCCCTGGGACAGTATTTAAAACCCATTTGTCCTGGGTTATAAGTTGCCAGTTTTCCCCCCAAAGGGGCGGCTAAAAGGTAAGTGCTTGGTAATTCTAAGGGAAAGTCATTGAGACTGTTTACCATAGGGAGGTGTCTTGTTGCTTCCAGATTTGGAAGAGGAGGAACCCCACTGCTTACTTCTGAAAGTCCCTTGGTGAAACGTGGTGCTTTTGGCATGTCTGGGTCTGGCTTGAGTGGCTCTGGAAGGAACTGGAAAGGAACAGTTCTCAGTAGGCCAGTGCCTACTAAATCTTGGAGGTTGTACTTGTAAGAAATCTTTCACAGTCTGCATAGATTTAGCCTCATCTTCCATCTTTCTTAGAACTTCTTCAGCCTTATTGCCAGACAGTCCTGCTGCAAAGGAACATCCAACAATTTTGCTTTAACATGATCAGGCAGAGATTGCTCCTTAAGTCAAGCATGCCTTCTAAGCCCAGACCCAGTAATAGCAGCCCTGCAAGAGACCTCCAAAGAATCAAAACCATATTGCAAAGTATGTTTTCCAACTTGTTCAGCTGAATGCAATAAATCCTGTAAATCTTTATTTTCCACACAGTCAGAAATCAACATTTTCTGTTTAAGCAGTCCCATTATATGCTGCTGATATTTTAGCATATGGAACGGACAGTTTTAAAGCCCTGATTGCCAAGGTTGCAGAAGTATAAACCTTCGTATCCCATCTATCCAGTGCCCTGGAATCTCTATCAGAAGGGGTAGGATTTTTAGCAGTAGAAGCTGTAATGCCCTTGGGGCCTTGAGAAATGGTTTCAGGATCCGCAACATAATTTTTGAAAAGGAATTTGTGGGAGTCAGGAACCCTGTAGTATCTGTCTGGCTTACAAGGAGCCGGAGGCAGAGAATCAGGAGCCACACTAGATTCTGAAAACACATCAACAATGTCTAGTACAGGAGGTATAGCCAAAGGCCTGTGCTGAGGAAGAAGAAAATCCCTAAGCCTCTTTTTGGATTCAGAAAAATCCTGACTTTCCCCAGTGGAAATGTTCCCTTAAAGTATGTAATGTTTCCCAAAAAGAAAAATCCTCGGGGGGAAAAGCAGAAGGAATGAAAACCTCTGCATCAGAGTCCTAATAAGTAGGTATAGACAAATCCTGTTCATTACAAGAGTCAGACGAAATAGAATCCTGTTCAGAAGATTCATAGTCCGGTTCAGCCCTAGGCTTCTTTGAAGGTGGGGGTTGGCTACCCCTGATTACAGTAAATAAATCTTCAGCCATTTTGATCATTTGTTTTTAGGCATAGGGGCCTGCACATGTGGCCTAGGCATCATTTTTTTAGACACAGACAGAGATTTTGGCCTTAATATTGAAGATGGAGTCAGTTTAATATACAAATCTGTAGGCCTGAATACACCCTCAGAAGCCAGTGCCTGCACAGCGGCTCCGGACCCATCCAAGGTAGAGACATCCGTGAGTTCCATAAAGTACAGTTTTGTACCTACCATAAATGTAGATGTCCGACAGACATGCAACTGCAGTCATAACATGTGGGTTGTCCTGCCTCAGGCAGCCCTCGGTCGGCCGGATACCAAAGTCTGGGTCCGACGTCGGCTAATGTCGCATTTCTCTCCGATGTCAGAGCGGCTGGAGTACATAAGCATCAGACGACGCCATTTTCTTCAGTGTTTCTTGCCCCAGATGCCAGGTGCCCTCCAAGGAAGGCTGTAATCAAATTGGAAGACAAAAACAGGATTCCAAACAAATACATGAGCAATAAAACAAATACACCATAACAGATATCCCCAGCTAAGAGTAAGGGGGATAGGAGTGGACCCTAGGCATAGAGGGGTATGGAGGAGGGAAACCGACTGCAGTTGCATGTCTATCGGACATCTACATTTATGGTAGGTACAAAACTGTACTATGTCCTTCAAGAATGCAACTGCAGTCATAACATGTGGGTAGAATACCATAGCTTAGCTGGGGAGGAGGTATGCTCTAGGAAAGAGATGGTGTGGCAATCAAACCCTGCACGACTGCCAAGCAAAGCCTGCTCTGGATCTGGAATATAGAGGGAGATTGTAGTGTTTGGAGAATGTATGCACGGAGCTCCATGTAGCAGCTTCTAGAATGTCCTTTGTAGGCACCCCTCTTAAAAATGCTGTAGAGGTGGCTGTAGCTCTGGTGGAATGTGGTCTGACATAGGCTGGAACAGTCTTCCCATGAAAGGAATAACAGAATCTGATGCAATGTCCAATCCATTTAGAAATAGTCTGTTTTGAAATTGCTTTTCCTTGGACTGCAGGGCGTAAGCTACAAAAGCTGTTCAGACTTCCTACTGGCCTTGGTTCTGTCCAGGTAGTATCGGTTGTCTATGAATGTCCAAGGTATGCAAAAGTCTTTCCCCTTATTCTCAGGATTGGGGAAGAAAGCAGGCAGATGAATGGCTTGATTTAGAGAAACCCTAGATACCACCTTTGGCATAAAAGTAGGGTTGGTCCTTAATGAAACCCTGTCTCTGTGGAAAATAATAAAGGGTGGTATTACCATTAGGGCCTGTAGCTCCGAAACCCTTCTTGCTGAGGTAATTGCCAACAGGAAAGCTGTTTTCCATGAGAGAAATTGCAAGTCAACTGAAGCTGCTGGCTCAAAAGGAGGTAGAGTCAGTTTTTCTAAGACAAAATTGAGGTCCCAGGCTGGCACTGGGGCCTTTCTTGGTGGCTTAATGTTCTTGATTCCCCTGAGGAATTGTCTTAGTAAGGGGTGAGAGAAAACAGGAGGATCAGTGTTGTATCTAGCTGAAATAGCAGATGCATGTATCTTTATTGAAGAATATGAGAGGCCGCTCTGTAACATATCTGCCAAATATTCCAAGATGAGTGGGATGTTCAGTAATGATACATCATGTCCCTTGCTGGTATTCCAATTGCTGAATCTTTTCCACTTTGCTAAGTAAACCTTTCTGGTGGATGGTCTTCGAGCCTCTGTTAGTATCCGCTGAACTTCCTTGGAGAGAGATAAGCTGAAGTTATTTATGGGATCTCCCAGGCTGTTAGCTGCAGTGTCTGAAGGTTTGGATGCAGTGTTTCGAAATTGTGTTGAGTCAAAAGTAGAGGCCACTGAGGGAGGGCCCACCTCCTGGTGTGACATATGCTCCGTAGTAGTGGGTACCAGTGTTGTCTTGGCCAATCCGGAGCTATTATGATTCCCTTGGGCTTCTCTGCTTTGATCTTTAGTAATACTGAGGTCATCAGTGGCAGAGGTGGGAATGCATAGATTGCTAGGGAGTTCCAGTTGAATGAAAGGGCATCTATTTTCCAAGCCTTTGGATGGTATGTCCTTGTGCAAAATTTTGGTAGAAGATGATTGAGGTGAGAGGCAAATAGGTCCACTTCTGGCTTGCCCCATGTCGAAGTGAGTTGTCTGAAACCCTTCGGATGTAACGTCCACTCGTGTGGATCTGTGAAATTCCTGCTTAGGCTGTCCGCCAACACATTGTCTTTTCCTGGAACAAACTGGGATTGTAACTGGATGTTTAGACTCAGTGACTTCTCCCAAAGCTGCATTGTCAGTCTGCAAAGGGGGTAAGAGTGGGTGCCCCCCTGCTTGTTTATGTACCACATCACAGTGGTGTTGTCTGTCCGTATCATTAAATGGCCTTGCTGGAGTTGGTGTTGAAAAGCCTCGATAGCATACATTACTGCCAGCATTTCCTTTTGGTTTATATGCAGATGTGTTTCCTTTGGAGACCATTGTCCTTGTATACACCTGCCTTCCATGTGCCCCATCCAAGGTCTGAGGCGCCTGTAGTCATGGTCTGTGTTATCTGTGGTTTTTTGAATGACATACCTGTGTTTTCCTGGCTCACCGAGGCCCACCATAGGAATTCCTTTTGTAGACATGGAATGAGTGGTATGATTGTCTCCAAGTTGTTGCTGTGTTGAGACCAAATGCTTTTTAGGTACCATTGAAGCTTTCTCATGTGTAATTTTGCTAATGGAACCAGTAGAATGCAGGATGCCATGTAACCCAGGGCCTGTAGGAATCTCCTTGCAGTCATCTGGGTGAGCTTTGCTAAACCTTTGAAGTATTGAGTTAACTTCTCTTGCTTGTCTTCTGTCAGGTAAGCCATCTGAGAGGCTGTGTCTAGTTTGGCTCCTAAGAAGATTATTTGCTGGGATGGCTGCAGTCTTGACTTTTGGAAGTTGACTGTGTATCCCAGAGCTTGAAGTAATCGTATGACATAATCCAGGTTTTTGTCAACATCAATTTGTCGTCCGCTTGTATGAGGCAGTCGTCCAGGTACGGGTAAATTTGTATACCCTGGAGCCTGCAATGAGCAATTACTGAAGCCAGGCATTTTGTAAATACTCTGGCAGTAGATAAGCCAAATGGCAATGCTGAGAATTGATAATGCTCTGGCCCTGCAAGAAATCTGAGGTATCTTCTGCAGCTGTGTCTAATAGGGACATGCAGGTATGCCTCCTTGAGGTCCAGAGTAATCAGCCACGACTCCTTGCCCAGCATGGGAAGGAGTTGCTGTAGAGTCAGCATTTTGAACTTTGGTACTATGAGAAAGGTGTTTAATGCGGACAAGTCCAGTATTGGTCTCCATTGAGATTCTTTTCTTGGAACAAGGGACAGTCTTGAGTAAAACCCCTGTTCTTGTTCTTGTTGTGGAACTCTTTCTATTGCTTTCATTCGAGTCAGCAGAGTGATTTGCTCGATAGCCTCTGCCCTTTGATGTTGTGGTAGATTTGGCATGCCTTGTTTTCTTGGTAAGGTATGAAAATGAAACCTGTACCCTCGGTCTATAATGTCCAAAATCCATTTGTCCTTTGTCAGTCTGTGCCAGTTTTCTGCAAACAGAGATAATTTCCCGCCCAAGGGAGCTTCTAGTTGTTCCCTGGTAGGCGGTAGTAGAGGAAAGTCATTGAGTCTGTGGTTGTTGGGCAGGTGAAACCCCTGCGTCACTTCTTTGGTTTCCTGGCTGCCATTGTCGTCCCCTGTAAGGGCCTCTGTATTGGCCTCTTCCTCGGCCACGTCTGTTCTTACCCATTTGAAACTTTTCTGGATTAGGAAAGGACCAGTTTTTTGAAGGCCAATTCCTACTGAATCTGGGGGGTTGAACCTGGAGGAAATCTTTCACAGTTTGAACTGATTTTGCTTTTTCTTCGATGGTCTTTAACACATCCTTAGCATTTGCACCAAAAGCTTGTTCTTTTCCAAAGGTGCATCCAGACGCTTTTGCTTTTACATGATCTGGTAGAGGTTGATCTTTTAACCAAGCATGTCTACGCATCACTGCCCCTGTCATAGCTGCCCTACATGAAGCTTCCAGTGCATCATATCCACACTGCAGGAAGTGATTGCTTACTTGCTGAGTGTTATGTACAGCTTCCTGCAAAGTCTTCCTGTCTAAAGGATCAGGAGAAGCTAATGTTTTTGTAAATCTTCTAAGAGATAATCCTGATATTGGAACATATGAAAAGGCAATTTAAAGCTCTCATAGATAAGGTAGTGGATGTGTAAACCTTTTACCCCATCTCTAATGACCTTGCTTCCCTGTTGGAGGGCAAAGGATTTTTGAGGTGGAGGCTGAAACTCCTTTAGGCCCCTGTGAAATAGTTTCCAGATCAGCAGTATGGGCCCTGAATAAATGGGAATGAGTTTCTGGGACCCTGTAATACCTGTCTGGCTTGGCTGGAGCAGGAGGAAGAGAATCAGGGGTAGCACTAGAATCAGAATACAAATCATCCAGAACATCAAGTACAGGAGGAATAGCTAAGGGCCTGTGCTGAGGCTTCTTAAGGAAAGTCCTAAGCTTCCTAGAATCAGAATATTCCTGACCCTGCCACTTGAAATGTTCCCGCATGGTGTGCAGAACTTCCCCAAAGGAAATATCCTCAGGAGGGGAGGCCGAAGGTATGGAATCTTCTGCATCCGAGTCCTCATAGGTCTGGAAGAGCTCTTCCTGGCTTTCAGAGTGGACAGAGCCCTCAGAATCTTCATCTGAAGGAGAAGGGTCAGAGGGTTCAACCCGGGGCCTTTTATCAGGAGGAGGCTGGGATGCTCTCTCAGGATGGGCCTGTGAACCTCTGATCATGGAAATTAAATCAGCAGCCATGGACATAATTTGTGTCTCCAGAGTCGGCTGAGGTAAGGATTTGGAAGCAATATGCTTTGTTTTGCTGGCTGCCTTAGCCCTAGTGTAGGCCTTAATAGACATGGCCATAGGAGGCCTGGCAGCTCCACGTGCAGGAGTGACCTTGTCTACAGCAATGGTCTCGGGCATTTCCTCGGTTTTGGTATCCGGAGGAAAGTCAATAACTGGCTTTGGAGTAATATCTGGAATCGGAGTCGTCGGTGTCTTCGGTTCGGAGCGGTGGAGAGACAGTCTCAGAGGGAACCGGAGCACTCGTGCTAGGTTTTGGCGTGGAGTCGGTGGTAGATGCGGGCCGAGGATGTCGGTCCCGGTCTTTTCGCTTTTTGGGAGTTTGCGATGTCGGAAGATCCGACGGCATGGTGTAAGCAAATTTATCGCCGAAAAAATCTTCAGCGAACTCCGCCCGGCGCCTGAGAGTGTGCTTGTTGAAGCGAGCACAGGCTACACAGGCCGAGACGTCATGGTCTGGGCCCAGGCAAGGGAGGCAGTAAGAGTGGAAATCCTTATGAGGTATTTGTTTACCACAAAAAAGACAATTGTTAACTTTTTCAGTAATTTCTGACATCGGCTGAGGCAAGAAAAGGTCCCCAACGGGGTACTTAGCTTTTTTGATGACTTCGGTATCGTAGTATACAGGAGCTGACCGACCGGCACTTGCGAACTGCTTCTGCTTCGGGCACCGCGCGGCAAGAAAGACTGAAGAAAATGGCGTCGGCTGATGCTTATGTACTCCAGCCACTCTGACGTCGGAGAGAAATGCGACATCAGCCGACGTCGGACCCAGACTTTGGAATCCGGCCGACCGAGGGCTGCCTGAGGTAGGACAACCCACATGTTATGACTGCAGTTACATTCTTGAAGGACATCTGAAACATCTCGTGGCATACCGGACTCCGAATGGGTCTCAGTAGAGGCCTGCGAATCAGAAATAGCAGGTATCAGGGGCTGCAAAAGCGCCTCGAGTACCGGCAAACTGGCGACTGGCTTAGGAGAAGCGTCGGCAGTTATGGACCTCAACGGCCTGTGTCTTTTTCTTTGTGTTTTTTTAGGTATTCCGGTAGTCGGATTGCTAACAGACGTCATTTCTGGATAATTGCACCATGATCCAAAATATTTAGAAGCAAAAATGCACAGACGACGGATAGTGCGTTGATTAAATAAAGCACAGAACCGACAGCAAGGTATGTCGTGGTCAGGGCCTAGGCAAAGAATACAGTACAAGTGAAAATCCTTATGAGGTATTTGCTTCCGACAAGTAATACAATTAACTTTTACTGACATCAGTAAGAAGCAAGAAAAAGTTTCTCCAATGTGGTACTTAGCTTTTTAGTTGAAGACTTCGGTTCTGAAACTCAAAAACGAAAATTTCAGGAATCGGCCGACCGGCACTTGCAAAATGCGTCTGCTTGGGGCACCAAGCGGCAAGAAAGACTGATGTAATGGCGTCGGCTGCATGTTTTATACCCCTGACGACCTGACGTCATGGAAGGGACAGCAACCGACACATGACCCAACACTTCGTTAATCAGGCCGACTGAGGGCAACCTGCCAGCAGATTACCCAAATGTAATGACTGCAACCTTGAAACACGAAGAACATCGTCCCAGGCTGCGTTCTACACGAACTACTGAATGAACTGGCACACCACTTAAGTACCATGTTCAATCATAGCCTCACCTCAGGCTTTGTGCCTGCTGAATGGTGCACAGCAACGGTTATCCCACTCCACAAGGGGGGGAACCACCACGGACTCCGGGGAACTACCGCCCCATTAGCCTCAAGAGCCTGGTCTGCAAGGCCATGGAACGTATCATCATGGAACTTATAAACAAAGACATAAGTAATCTCCAAACTCTGGACCCCACCCAGTTTGGGTTTGTAAAAGGCAGATCATGTCTCCTAAACCTGATGGACTTCTTTGAAGCAGTCACCAAAGCAGTAGACGAGGGTATGGTGGTTCACACAGCCTATCTAGATCTTGCCAAGGCTTTCGACACCACCCCCCACTCTGGAATTATAGATAAACTCACTACACTAGGTATAAATCCCTATGTTACAAGACGGGTTGCCAACTGGCTCTCTGCAGAACCCACACTGTGAAAGTAGTAGACTCCAAATCAGACTTCAAACCAGTGACAAGTGGAGTACCACAGGATTCAGTCCTGGGTCCTCTCCTGTTTGGTATCTAGTTCTCTGAAGTACAGGCCAACACAGAAGGTCCTTGGCTAAGTTCGCAGATGACTGCAAACTAGGAGCCATAATCGAAACTCCTAACGATGTGGACATCCTACAAAAGGGCCGCACTGAGACAGATGCCTGGTGTCAAAGCCATGGCCTCAAGCTCAATGCCAAAAAGTGCAGTGTCATCCCCTTTAGTAAAAACTCTGTACCCATGAACTACAACATAGGAGGTAGTATACTTAACACCGAAAATGTGATGTGACCTTGGGACACAGGTGGACAGTAGTCTCTCCTTTGATAATCACATTGCCACAGTAGTAGGAAATCCTTCTACATGGCACACCTCATCACAAAAAGTTTCTCATCCAGAAAAAAAGAAGTCATTGTTCCCTTCTACTCATCACTCAGACCCATTATAGAGTACAATGTCCCTTTTTGGTATGTACCTCACAAGACATCTACAACTGGAAAGGTCGCAGAAATAACTCACAAAGAGGATTACCGGCCTCACAGATGCTCTACGCAGACATCTCAAAAAACTCCAGCTTTACTCAGTCGCATATTGCCTACTCAAAGGTGATCTCTGCCTAACATACAAAGCTATGTCAAACCCAGGGCTGTTGGATATGCTCCACTTAAAGAAATCCCAATCCCTCTGAGCTACACGCTCTAGGGGACCTAAACCTTGTCACCACAATAAACAGAACATGCCGGAGGGATAGATTCCTGTCTCAGAGACTTCCCATACTCTGGAATAAGCTACCTATCTATATCAAACAAAGCTCCTCATTAGCACTCTTCAAGAAAAATCTTTCTGATTGGATGGGAAATAGGAAATTCACCTCGGGGATCACTTCTGTGGCTCTGCTCGACAGTGGCACAGGAAAATATTTTTGAGTGGCAAAAGCCAGGGTACCTTTTTGGTTGGGCTTGTATAGGCCTTAGGGCCGACAGACTAGTACCTACCTATGAACCTAAGAAGTGGGAAGGGGCGGAATGCATACAAAAACATCCCCTTCCAAGAAAAGGATAGGACGTCCACCTTCCATGTCAAAGGATGTGGGATCCTGGCACAAAATCTGGGAAGTTGCCTATTCATGGGAGGAGGCAAAGAGCTCTGCTGAGGTATACCCCATCGATGGACCAGATCTAAAAATACATCTCTGTGTAACATCCATTCATGGTATTGAATCATGGACCTGCTGAATGTGTCTTCCACAATATTCTGAGTTGAGGGAATGTAGATAACCTGAACAGAGACCCAAGTCTGCAAGGTTAGCTCCCAGGCTTGCAAAGCCAGTCTGCACAGGAGGAAAGACTTTGCCCCCCCCCCCCCCCCCTCAGTTTGTTGACATAGCAGAGGACCATGGTGTTGTCTGTGAACCATCTTATGACCCCTGGGGAAAGCACAGGCTTGAGTAGAAGAGTGAAAATCAACACCCTCATTTCCTTTATGTTGATGTACTCCTCTATACGGGTTAGAGACCAGAAATCTCTGACCTTCCAGGATTCTAGTGTTGCATCCTATCCTACATCTGAAGCATCCATGTATAGCTCTTGAGTAGGAAGAGGGGTGTTGCAAGAGCAGACCTGGATTCCTTGCAACCTGAAGTATCTACCAATCTAACTCCCTCTTCAAGCAGGTTAGGAGAGGAACAACCAAGTCCAAAGGGTGGGAGTGTTGCATCCAAACTATTCTCAAGAGCCACTGAAATTCTCATGTTCAACTTGGCTAAAAGGAGCATGGGAATTGTTAAGGCTATGAACCCCAGAAGGTGTAGATAGTCCCTGGCAGTCAGAGATTGAGGAGCAAGAAGTCCTGGAAATAAGACGTAAGGGACAGGACCTTTTCTGGAGGTAAGGAGGCTAGCATCCTGTCCGAATCCTGCAGCCAAGAAAAATGTGGTCTTGGGAAGGAGTCAGAGTAGGCTTCTGACAGTTTACTGTGAAACCTAGACTCTCCAAGAGAGACACCTTGAAGGAGAGATACCCCAGAAGGAGGTCTGGGGACACGGCCTGGATGAGATCATCTAGGTATGGAAAAATCTGTATACCCTGTAGTCTGCAGTAGGCAATGACAAGAGCTAAACATTTTGTGAAGACCCTTGGTGCCGTACACATACCAAACATCAAAGCATAGAACTGAAAATGTGAGGAAGCAACAGAAAACAAAGAAATTTCCTAAACCAGAGGTGAATAGGGATATGAAGGTAGGCATCCTTGATGTCCAATGATACAATAAAGGCCTGGGGAAGTATTAATGGGATAAGGGAGGGTAAAACTCAGCATTTGAAAGGTAGGTACTTTCAAAAAGATATTTAGATGGGAAAGGTCTATAATGGGCCTCCAGGGGCCATCCTTCCTGGGAACCAGAAAAGTACAGTTGTGTACACTTACCATAAATGTAGATGTTCGAATGTATTCACTGTTGCAGTCATTACATTTGGGTAATCGGTTGGCAGGTTGCCCTCAGTCGACCTAATAACAAAGTCTTGGGTCCTGCGTCGGTTGCTGTCTCCTCTTCCATGAGGACAGGTCGTCAGGGGTATAAAACATGCAGCCGACACCATTTTATTCAGTTTTTCTTGCCTCAGATGTCAGGTACCCCCCAAATGGGGAGCAAAAATATACATATATATATACATACATATATATATATATATATATATATATATATATATATATATATACACATATACACACACATATATATACATATATATATATAAACAGTAAAAATATATAAATGCACTTTTAGAAAAATAAACCTTATCTTCATCTAAAAGCAAATACACCACAAAGGCTTTTGTGTATAGTGAAGGAAAGAAAAAGGTATAAAAAGGGGGATGGTGGGTGGGTAACCTGGACTGCAACAGTGAATACACTCTAACATCTACATTTATGGTAAGTGTACACAACTGTACTATGTTCTTTGTGTTTCACTGTTGCAGTCATTACACATTTGGGAAGAATCCCAAAGCTATGGATGGGCGGATGGAACTAAACAGCATTAAGAGCAGCTATAAGGCCCTGCAGAACTGCAGTGGCAAAGCCTGCCCTGGATTTGGAGAAGAGAGGCAAATGATAATGCTTTGTGAAGGTACGAACAGAGCTCCAAGTAGCAGCTTCTAGAATGTCTTTGGTTGGAACCCCTCTGAGAAAAGCTGAAGTAGAGGCAGCCCTGGTGGAATGTGATCTGATCCCCTTGGGCACAGGTTTACCATGGTGCAAGTAGCAGAAACGAATGCAGTGGCTTATCCACTTAGAAATAGTCTGCTTTGATATAGCCTTCCCCTCTGACCCTGCAGCAAATGCCAGCAGTAGTTGCTCAGACTTTCTTAGAGATTTGGTCTTAAGTAGAATCTTAGTTGTCTGTCTACATCCAATGAATGCAGAATCCGCTCCCCCTTGTTCTGCAGATTTGGGTAAAATGTTGGTAGGCGAATGGTCTGGTTAAGTGCCACACTGGATACCACCTTAGGCATAAAAGGATTGGTCCTGAGGGACACCCTGCCCGGGTAAAATATAATAAAAGGCACCACTGCCATGAGAGCCTGTAGTTCTGAAATCCTTCTTGTTGAAGTGACTCCCAAGAGAAAAGCTGTTTTCCAAGACAGAAATTTTATATCGGCAGTAGCTGCTGGTTCAAAAGGAGGCAGGGAGAGTTTTTCCAGCACAAAATTGAGGTCCCATGCAGGAGTTGGTGATCTGGGAGGCCTCAAATGTTTGACCCCTCTAAGATACTGTTTAAGCACAGAATGAGAAAAGAGGGGAGACTCTGTGTTGTAATGAGCCAAGATGGCAGAGGCATGGATTTTTATTGAAGAAAAAGTTAGGCCCTTGTCAAGCATCTCAGTCAAATATTGTAAAATCTGAGGAATATTGGGCTTTGCTGTGTCTGTTCCTTGTGCATGGTTCCAAGCACAGAATCTCTTCCATTTATCAGCATAAGATTTTCTAGTACTAGGCCTTCTGGCTTCCAAAATGACATCCATTACAGATTTACTGAGAGGTGTTGTTTGAATAATTAGTTGATCAGCCATGCTGCAAGATTCAGAGTTTGGAGCTGGGTGTGCAGAATTTGATAGTTCTGCTGAGACAGTAGATGAGGTATTTGAGGCAAGTACCATGGAGGAAGCTGAGACATATTCCTTAGAAGTGGGTACCAGTGCTGGCGAGGCCAGTCCGGAGCAACTAGGATCATTTTTGGGTTTTCCTGTCTGACTTTTAGTAAGACCTTGGAGAGTAGAGGCAGAGGGGGAAAGGCATAGACTGACAGTTTTCCAGCTGAAGGACAGAGCATCCACTTTCCAAGCTTTTTTGTGATGAATTCTTGCGCAGAATTTGTCCAACTGAAAATTTTGGGTAGAGGCAAATAGATCTATGTCTGGTTTCCCCCATTTCTGTGTTAACATGCTGAAGATTTGTGGATCCAGTTTCCATTTGTGCGGGTCCACAAGATTTCTGCTTAGGTCGTCTGCCAAAGTATTTTGCTTTCCTGGCAGGAACTGAGCTTGAAGATGTATTTGGTAAGTCAAGGCTGTGTTCCACAAGGCCATGGCTAGTCTACAAATGGGGTAGGAATGTATACGCCCCTGCTTGTTTATGTACCACATAACTGTGATGCTGTCCGTTTATCTGTAGTTGTTCTGGATGAAGTAAGTCCTTGAAGGCTATCAGAGCATTCTGAAGAGCTAGCATCTCTTTCTGGTTGATATGCAGATGCATTTGGTTTGGGCTCCATTTGCCCTAAATGCATCTCCCTGCCAGGTGGGTCCCCCAAGCATAGTCTGATGCGTCTGTAGTTAGGGTTTGGGTGGCAGGGGGTAGAGTGAATGAGTGTCTCTTGTTTTGGTGACATGTCTCTGCCCACCAAAGAAACTCCTGTTGTAGGCAGGGAATGAGGGGAATCACTGTTTCCAGACTGCGACAATGTTGACTCCATAAACTTTAGGTACCATTGAAGTTTCCTCATATGCAGTCTCGCATATGGAATTAGTAGAATGCAGGATGCCATGAACCCTAAAGCCTGCAGAATTTGTCTTGCAGATAACTGGGTTTTTGTTGCCATTTGTTTGAAGTATGCTGTCAGTTGCCTGTTTGTCTGGCGTGAGGTAAGCCATCTGGGCAGTTGTATTCAAGCTTGCACCCAGGAATGTAATTATTTGAGAGGGTACCAGTTGTGACTGCTTTTCGTTTATGGTGTACCCTAGGCATGCTGGAAGCCTTTTTACAAATGCCAGATGTTGAAGAGTGTCCTTGTCCTCTGCTTGAATGAGACAGTCATCCAGATAAGGATACATTTGAATGCTTCTTTGTCTGCAGAATGCAATTACTGGTGCCAGGCACTTTGTAAAGACCCTGAGCGCAGTAGAGGAGCCAAAGGGCAGTGCAGAGAATTGGTAACGCGAAAAACCTGCTTTGAAGTGGAGGCATCTTCTGCATGATTCCCTTATTGGGATATGCAGGTATGCCTCTTAAGTCTAGAGTTACTAACCAAGCATCCCTGCCTAACATAGGCAGTAGTTGTTGTACAGTCAGCATTTTGAATTTTGGAATGTCCAGGAATGTGTTCAGAATCGATAAGTCCAGTATTGTACGCCATGAATTGTCTTTTCTGGGTACCAGGAAAAGTCTTGGAAAAACCTTGTCCTTTTTCCTTTTCTGGTACCGGTTGAATAGCCCCCATATCCATGAGGGACATGACTTGTTTCTGGGCCTCTGCCCACTGGTTTTGTGGCAGATCCAGCCATCTGTTTGGAATTGGCAAAATATGGAAATTAAATCTGTACCCCTGGGATACTATGTTTAATACCCACTTGTCCTGGGTAATTAACTGCCAATTTTGAGCATGAAGTGCTAGTTTCTCCCCCCAAGGGGGTTGCCAAAAGATAAGTGCTTGGTGATGGTAGAGGAAAGTCATTGAGTCTGCTTACTGTAGGGTTGTGCTTCCTCCAGATTTGGAGGTGGAGGCACCCCATTGCTTTGACATGTAAGAACCCTGTGATTGGTATCTGGAGCATTTTGAGCGCCTGGGTTTGCCTTGAGTGGCTCTGTTATACACAGGAAAGGACCAATTTTTAGTAGGCCACTTTCTACTGAACCTCGGTGGCTGCACTTGCAAGAAATCTTTTACAGTTTGCATAGATTTAGCTTGGTCTTCCATTTTCTTTAAAACCTCTTCTGCCTTATTACCAGAGTATCATGCTGCAAAGGGGCATCCAACAATTTAGCTTTAACATGATCAGGCAGATTTTGCTACTTGAGCCAGGCATGCCTTCTAATCACAGATCCAGTAATGGCGGCCCTACAAGAGGGCTCCAAGGAATCAAAACCACATTGCAAAGTATGCTTTCCAACCTGTTCTGCTGAATGCAATAATTCCTGTAACTCTCGTCATCATTTTCTGTTTCAGTAAACCCATAACATGCTGTTGATATTTAAGCATATGAAAATAGAAGTTATGTTCTTACCATAACGTTCCATGTTAGTTGTCTTCTTCTCGCCTTCTTCTTGCTGGATGGGTTCGGAGCCGACCTCGGCTCCGACTCGGCCACTCTAAAAGCTCGAGAGTTGGTTCCACCGGCTCGAGGCTCCCCCTATATCCCACAATGCTAGGCGTGAGTTACCTCAGATCTCGTTTGTAAGCTAGACCCAGCTTATAATAGCAATAGAATAATTATAAACAAAGTCCACCTCTATAAACCAGGGAGAAGAGAAGGGTGACCTACATCCTGATCCAGGAAAATATGCACAGCAGCATATACCTAAAGTAAAGAGGTGGTAGAAAGAGAGGTCACAATCAAACTCCTCTAGGTCTGTCCAGGCCAGGGGGAAGGAGGGTGGGAGGCGAGAAGAAGACAACTAACATGGAACGTTATGGTAAGAACATAACTTCTATATGTTAAGTTGTCTATCTCGCCTTCATTCTTGCTGGATGGGACCGTCCTAGCACCTTGTCCTGGGTGGCCTAACGGAACAGACTCTTGAGAACAGTGGAACCAAAGTTAGCTCTATGCCTAGAAGCTAAATCCAACTTATAATGAGAAATGAAAGTGTGAGGAGTAGCCCAAGTAGCCGCTGCACAAATGGTGTCAATAGGCAGTCTGTCTTGGAAGGCTATAGAAGTAGCCAAAGCTCTGGTGGAATGGGCTTTAGGTTTGTTAGGCAGCTTTTGGTGTCTAATTTCATAAACAAGGGAAATCAGAGATGTTAGCCATCTAGATAATGATACCTTTGAAACTGAAAGTCCCTTTCTGCCTTCTGCATAAGAGACAAACAGCTGGTCAGATTTTCTGAATTGTTTGGTTCTATCCAAATAGTACCTTAACTGACGAACATCTAGCCAATGCAATTTTTGTTCAGACCTGTTAGAATATTCTGGAAAAAACACAGGGAGGTCAATGCTTTGATTCAGGTTAGATGCCGAGGCTATCTTAGGTAAAAAGGACGGGTTGGTTCAGAAGATACCCTGTCCTTATGGAACAACAGATAAGGAGGTCGACAGCTGAGTGCATGAAGTTCTGAAACTCTTCTAGCTGAAGTAATAGCTACCAGAAAGAGTGTCTTCCATGATAGCAATTTTAAAGAACAGGAGGCTGCAGGTTCGAAAGGGGAAAGAATCAAAGAACTAAGAACTAAATTTAGGTCCCAAGGAGGAGGAGGATTTCTTATAGGAGGTCTGAGTAGAAAAACTCCTTCAAAAGGCTTTGCAAAGCTTGTGGGACATTATGGCAGACTCTGAAATGCCCACATGAAAGTTAGAAATAGCTGCCAATTGAACTTTAAGAGTAGAAGGAGATGAACCTGCATGGAAGAGTTCAGCTAGAAAATCAAGGACCATTTGGATGGAAGCAGTGAAAGGATCTATGTCCCTTCCTTGAGCCCAATAGGCGAAACGTTTCCACTTACTCAAATAAATCTTTCGAGTGGAAGATTTATGGGAAGCTATCAAAATATCTCGAACAGAGTGAGATATTTGAGGAAGCCTGGCTAAGGTTGGAAGAGGAGGAACCAAGCAGTGAGGTTCAGAGAGGGAAGGGAGCGATGAAACTGACCCGACTGATGGATCAAAAGATCTGGAACTAGGTCCAGATGCCAAGGTTGCTCCAACAGAAACTGATGTAGAAAGGGGAACCAAACCTGTCGAGGCCAGTAAGGAGCAATGAGGATCAAGTAGGCCTTCTGAGCGATAGCTTTCTGTATCACTTGAGAGATTAGTGGGAAGGGAGGGAATGCATACAGAAGTCCCCGGGGCCAAACTTGGACTAGAGCGTCTCTGCTGGGCTGGCCTGGTAGCGGGAATAGGGTGAAATATTCTCTGCACTTGCTGTTTTGGGGAGTAGCAAAAAGATCGCAGCAAGGCTGACCCCATTTGAGAAAAATTTCTCTCACCACAGAGTCTTTCAGAGACCACTCGTGAGGCATGAGAATAGCTCTGCTCAACTTGTCCGCAATTTGATTGGACTTCCCGGGGATGTGCGTTGCTATCAGAAACCGCTGAGAAGAAATCGCCCATTGCCACAGTCTGAGTGCTTCTCGACACAGGGGGTAGGACCTGGTTCCGCCTTGTTTGTTGATATACCACACCACAGACATATTGTCCGTCTGGATTGCTATCGTTCCCAAGGGAAGAGAGTCTTGAAGGGCTTGCAACGCTAAAAGCACTGCTCTCATCTCTAGAACATTTATGTGCAAGTGGCATTCGTCTGGTTGCCATGTGCCCTGGACAGTTCTGCCCTGATAATGCCCCCCCCCACCCGATCAGGGAGGCGTCCGTTGTCAGAGTAGCAACCGGAGGGGAAGGTACAAAAGGTCTTCCCAATAAGAGCTGAGGGGAAGACATCCACCACAGAAGATGATTTCTGCATGTTTGCGTGATCATAATGGTGTGGGACATCGGAAGTTGCTGGTATGACCATTGTGTGAAGAGCATCCATTGAAGGATTCTCATGTGGAACCTGGCTAATGGAAGCAGAGGTATGGCAGCCGCCATAATCCCCAACACTTTCAGAACTAACCTGGCTTTGACTCTGTTGCTGCTGAAGAGGAGTGAGACCAGTTTGTGTATGTCTGCTATTCTCTGATGTGTTATTCTCGCAGACATGCTGACTGAGTCTAGATTTGCGCCTATGAAGGTAATAGTATGACAAGGCGACAAAACAGACTTTTCGCAATTTACTGAAATGCCTAACTTTTGACAAATGCGAAAGGTGTAGTCCCTGGCCATTAGGAGAAGATGCTTGGTGGGAGCTGTGAGGAGCCAGTCGTCCAAATATGGAAACACCTGGAATCCTTGACGTCTCAGGTGAGAAGCTACCACTGCCATGCATTTGGTAAACACCCGGGGGGCAGTGGTGAGACCAAAGGGCAGGGCCCTGAATTGAAAATGACTGGTTCCCAGCCTGAAGCGGAGAAATCTTCTGGAGCGTCTGTTCATTTTTATGTGATAGCACGATCCTGAAGGTCTATAGAGCACATCCAGTTTCCCTTTCCCAAAAGGGGAAGGATGGACTGCAGCGTGACCATCCGAAATCTTGTTTTCTTGACTGACTTGTTCAAGATACTGAGATCCAAAATTGGTCTCCAGTCCCCTGTTTTCTTTGGAACTAAAAAGAACCTGGAGTAGATTCCGGATCCTTGCTGGTCTGCTGGAACTGGCTGAATTGCTCTTTTTGCAAGCAGCTTTGAAATTTCCAAAACTGCAAGATCCCTTTGAGCGGGTGGAACATCTGGAAGGGATTTTTTGATTGGTTTGGAATGCGAAGGGAATGGAATAGCCTTCGGAAATGATGGACTGTACCCATTTGTCTTGAGCCAGGGATAGCCAGGCTTCTGGGTACAGTGACAATCTTCCCCCACTGCCTCCGAAGGTGGGCAGTCGGGCAACACCTCAGGGATGCTGAAAAGGCTTATCAGGGAAAACTTCCCGATTGCCCTGGTTCTGCAGACCCCCTGCCTCTAGGGCGTCTACCATTGTTGTTCCCCTCTGCCTCTGGCGGGGAACCGACTCTGTGCGTCAGGCGAAGTCCCTTGAGATTGTTTGCGGAACCACATTTTCCCACTTTTCTGGCCTTTGGGGTAAGGCCTAGAAGGAGTAGAAAACGGACTCGACGGCAGAAAGAGTCTTGCCATCTGTCTCGCACCTAGTCAAGGTTTCTTTCACTTGAGGACCAAAGAGAGATGATCCATCAAACGGGGAATTAGTGAAAGACGTTTTAAAGGGTCCAAAGTTGCATAGCCGCATCCAGGCATGCCTGCGTAAGGCCACACCTGTCCCTGCGGCCCTGCTCGCTCCATCGGCCGCATAAGAAAGGAGGCGCATGGAGGAGTTGGCTATGGAGTTCAGGGTAGCCAGCTGGGTGTTCATCTTGTCTTGAAAACCTGCAGCCGTAGGATCCTTCAACATGTCACTCGCTTCTTTGATCAAGTCTCTTTGAAGACGAGTAAAATGGCATAGGTAGTTCAGCGAATGCATAGCAAAGGTCGCTGACGAGAACATCCGCTTCCCGTACCTGTCCATAGACCTAGATTCTTTGTTAGGGGGATGAACAGGCACTGAAGGATCAGCTAGTTCCTTCTTGGTGGCAGCAGCTACCACCATAGCATCCACAGAAACACCTTTTGTGAGAAATTGCTTGTCAGTTGGTGCTGTTATAAATTTGGAGGGTCTCCTGGGGTAGGGTCCACTGAATCAGGAGCCGTCAAGCCTTCTTTGCAACCACCTGCATGAGGGGATCAAAGGGGGACACGCAGGAGGTGGAAGGGCGAGAGCCAAACGCCTCAAGATACACAGATTCATCCTCTGAAGGGTTAAGGGCTGGCCAATTTCCCCTCTGTTTCAGGATCTCTAGAATGTCTGCGAAAGAGACATCTTCAGAAGGGGAACGGGGAACCCTCGGAATCCTCTAAATCTGTGTCAGAGGTGACAGACTCAGGTGAGTCTATGTGCTTCCTCTTACACTTTCTCTTCCTAGGAGGCTCCCCTGCCAATTCAGGAGAGGCCTCGGAAGAGGATGAGATCCCCACAGGGGATTCTTGAGGAGCTTGCTCTCTGCGGTCTGGGATGAGGGAGTGAGTAGACATAACCAAAGGCACCGAAGTGGGAGGGGCGGACGGAGCAGACTGTGGAGTCGAACAAGGTTCCAACACACTCCGCATGACCTCGAATGCACCCCCGTCAGGCAGAGCCAGAGGTCCCCGCTCTGAGAAGCTGAGAACCTCCCTCGGCACCGACAGAGATGGCTCCGAGGCCGATGTCGGAGCCGAACTCACCAGCCGCACCGAGAGGGAGAGGGGGTCGGACAAGGGTCCAATGCCACTCACCCCTCGAGCCGACGAGGAAGCCGGCCGAGATTCTTCAAAGGAAGAAATTGGAGCCGACGACGGAGCCGAAGACAAATGTACCGGCTCCGACGCTACCACAGTCTCGGTCCCGAGACGCCCCGGCTCAGAGCTCAAAGGAGTCGGAGGAGGAATATTTATTGGAACAAGTTGAGGCATCGACTGATGAGTCGGACTCTGGAGCATTTGGGCCAGTGCCTCGGACTTCAAAAGTCTACTCACTACCCTCTGGAGGTCGTGATCCGAGAGCCTCGATGACCTGGAGGAGTGAGATCTATGGCTCCGTTCAGACAGCAGGGGAGACGCTGGAGCCGAATGAACGGAGCCAAGGGACGGTGACCTCGATCTCTTTCTAGATGTCGGCTCCGATGGTCTGATCGGAGCCGACCCAGGAATCTCTAATGCCTCGGCTCCAGCCGGAGCCGAGGAAACTATGGATACTACAGTCAAAGACTCATCGGCTCCAGCCGGAGCCGATGGAGCAATAGGCTTCGAAGCCTTAGGCCTAGACTCTGAAGCTGGAGTCGAGGTCTTAGAAGCCTTAGAAGGTTTCCCCGATGACACAGAAAGGGAACCTTCAGGCTTAATTAAACCCCTCAAAATGAGTTTATTTTTTCTCTCCTGCAGGACTCTAGGGCTGAAGCCATGGCATACAGCACAAGAGTCCTGCAGGTGTAAAGGTCCCAGGCAATACACACAAGAAGTGTGACCGTCTGTCAGAGACATTTTCTGACAGCACGAGTCACACTTCTTGAAGCCTGAGACCTTTGTATCCTTGGACATATTCAAGGAACCGAAGTGTAATCACACACAGAAACACACACACACAGATTACACTAAAAGGGTTCAAGGGAATTATTTAAACTAAAGGTAAGTTAAATAAGAACTCCCTAATTAAAACACATACACACCCTAAGGATAGGGAAGGAAGGGCCCGAAGGCCTTGGGAAAGAACTATAAGTTCTTTAGAAAAAGGGGGGGGCTGGATAAAAGGTAGAAGGGATAACAAGTCCACTACACTAAAGGGAAAGAAAAATACACAGAGCTAGTCTAAGTCTAAGAATTTAAACTAGTCTAACTTTCACTAACCTGGAGCCGGTAGAAAACACACCTCGATCGCTGTAGCGGCAAACGAGATCTGGGGTAACTCACGCCTAGCATTGTGGGATATAGGGGGAGCCTCGAGCCGGTGGAACCAACTCTCGAGCTTTTAGAGTGGCCGAGTCGGAGCCGAGGTCAGCTCTGAACCCATCCAGCAAGAATGAAGGCGAGATAGACAACTTAACATCTGGCAGTTTAAGGCCCTGATTGCCAAGGTTGCAGACGTATAAACCTGCTTTCCCCATCTATCCAGTGCCCTGGAATCTCTATCAGAGGGGGTAGGATTTTTGGCTGTAGAGCCCTTTACACCTTTGGGACCCTGAGAAATAGTCTCAGGATCAGCAGCAAGATTTCTGAAAAGAAATTTGTGGGAGTCAGGAACCCTGTAATATCTGTCTGGCTTACTAGGAGCCGCAGGCAGGGAATCAGGAGCCATGCTTGATTCCGAAAACACATCAACAATGTCTAATACAGGAGGTATTGCCAAAGGCCTATGCTGAGGAAGAAGGAAATCCCTAAGCCTCTTTTTTGATTCAGAGAAGTCCTGACTCTCCCAGTGAAAATGTTCCCTTAAAGTATGCAAAGTCTCTATAAAAGAGTAATCCTCAGGAGATGCAGATGGGATGGATTCCTCTGCATCAGAATCCTCATAGGGTGGAATAGAAAATTCCTGATCAGAAGAGGAATCAGAAGAAATGGAAACCTGATCTGAAGATTCATAATCAGTGCCTTGCCTAGGCCTCTTAGCAGGGGTGGGAACCCCTGAACAAGGTAATTAAATCCTCAGCCATTTTGATCATCTGTTTTTAGGCATAGGGGCCTGAGCACGTGGCTCATGCGCCAGTTTTTTAGACATAGATGTTTTTGACCTTGTTTTTTTTGCTGGCATCGGCTTTATATAAAAATGTTGAGGCCTGAAAAAGTACAGTTTTGTACCTACCATAAATGTAGATGTCCGAGAGGAATGCATCTGCAGTCTTTACAAATGGGTTGTCCTGTCATCAGGCAGCCCTTCGGTCGGCCGGATTCCAAAGTCTGGGTCTGGCTTCGGCTGGTGTCGCACTTCACCCGACGTCATTGCGGCAGTTTTTTGGGTATAAAGGCATCAGCCGACGCCATTTTCCTCAGTGTTTCTTGCCCCAGATGCCAGGTGCCCTCTTGGATGGCTAAATTTGGATAAATGCCAAAGTTTCCAAATGGTAGAGAGCAAACACATAAAATAAGCATGTATGTACATATATACAAACAAATACACCATAATAGATCCCCCCCCAAGCTAGCTGAAGATTGGCAAATACCCTAGGAGTACCTCAGAGGGGAAGGAGGGTGGGTAATCCTGACTGCAGATGCATTCCTCTCGGACATCTACATTTATGGTAGGTACAAAACTGTACTATGTCCTTCAAGGATGCATCTGCAGTCTTTACAAATGGGTAAAATACCATAGCTAAACTAGGGGAGGAGGAAAAGAGAGAAGAGATTATGGTGTAGTTAGGATCCCTTGCAAAACAGCAGTGGCAAAACCAGCACGGGATCTAGAGTATAGATGTAAGTTATAATGCTTGGCAAATGTATTCACGGAGGTCCAAGTAGCAGCCTCTATAATGTCCTTGGTAGCCACGCCTCGTAAGAAAGCTGTGGTAGTGGCTGTAGCCCTTGTGGAGTGAGGCCTGATGTTCTCTGGAGTTTTCTTTCCATGGTAGGAGTAACAAAATCTAATGCAATTTCCTATCCATTTGGAGATTGTCTGTTTAGAAATTGAATTTCCTTCCTTTCCTATTGCATGTGCTACCAGAAGCTGGTCAGTTTTTCTATTGTTTTTTGTCCTGTCCAGGTAGTAGCATAATTGTCTGTGTACATCCAAGGTATGCAAGAGCCTTTCTCCCCTGTTCTGTGGGTTGGGGAAGAATGTAGGGAGGTGGATAGCCTGATTTAAAGACACTTTGGATACCACCTTAGGCATAAATGTAGGATTTGTTCTCATGGACACTATCTTGATGGAAGATTAGGAAGGGTTGCACTGCCATTAATGCCTGTAGTTCAGAGACCCTTCTTGCTGAAGTTATTGCCAGCAGGAAAGCAGTCTTCCAGGATAAGTATTGCAATTCTGCTGTTGCTGCTGGTTCGAAAGGAGGAAGAGTCAGTTTTTCTAACACAAAGTTCAAGTCCCATGCTGGCAATGGAGGTTTCCTGGGAGGTTTCACATTTTTAATTCCTCTCAGAAACTGTCTGAGCAGAGGATGCGAGAAGACAGGAGGATCCAAGCTGTACTCTGCTGAAATAGCTGATGCATGTATCTTGATGGAAGAGTAGGACAGGCCTGAATGGAAGAGCTCGGCCAAATACTCCAGGATGTTGGCTATGTTCACCAGTGTCACCTCTTGCCCTTTTGCAGTACTCCAGATGAGATATCTTTTCCATTTTGCTGCATAATTCTTTCTTGTTGAAGGTCTACGAGCCTCCAGGATTATGTCTTTAACCCTTTGGGATAAATTTGGGTTAATTGCTGTTATGTAATGTTCCAGGCAGTTAGCTGCAGAGTTTTTAGGTTTGGATGCAGGATGTTGTAGTTGTTGTGTTAGCAGTAATGGGATCAGGGGCAGTGTCCATATTTGTTCCCGGGACATGCTCCTCAGCAGTGGGTACCAATGTTGTCTTGGCCAGTCTGGTGCTATCAGAATGATCCTCGGACGTTCCTCTTTGATTTTCAGAAGCACCTTGTGCATCAAAGGAAGTGGAGGGAAGGCGTATGCTGTCAGGCTTTTCCAACTGAAAGATAGGGAGTCCACCTTCCAAGCAAGAGGGTGGTAAGTCCTTGTGCAGAATTTCTTCAACTGATGATTGAATGCAAACAAGTCTATTTGTGGTAATCCCCATTTTCTTGTGATGGTTTTGAAGATGTCCGGATGCAGCATCCATTTGTGGGCATCTGTTGTAGTTCTGCTTAATATGTCTGCTAGAATGTTTTCCTTCCCTGGTACATAAATTGCCTGTAACTGAATGTTGTAGCTCATAGCCACATCCCATAGGTCCAGTGCCAGCCGGCATAGAGGGTATGAGTGTGTGCCTCCCTGTTTGTTGATGTACCACATAACTGTGGTGTTGTCTGTCCTTATCATCAACTGGCCTTCTTGGAGAAATGGCCTGAATGCCTGGATTGCCAATTTCACTGCCATCATTTCTTTTAGATTTATGTGCAGATGTAGCTGGTCTTGAGTCCATAGGCCTTGAATGCACTTGTCCATCATGTGTGCCCCCCAACCGAGGTCTGAGGCATCTGTTGTGATGGTTTGTCTTGGTTGACTTTTGCAGAAGGGTAATCCTGTGTTTGATTGGCAGGCCTGAGCCCACCATAGGAACTCTTGCTTCAGGCATGGGATCATTGGAATTTTGGTTTCTAGGCTGTGCTGGTGCTGGGACCACAAATTCTTTAGGTACCACTGCAGCTTTCTCATATGCAGCCTGGCATGAGGGACCAGTATTATGCAGGATGCCATGAAGCCTAGAGCTTGTAGCACTTTTCTTGCAGTTAAATAGTTCTGCTTTGTTAATGCCAAGAAGTAGAGAGGAAGTTGCTCTTTCTTTTCTGTAGTTAGAAATGCCATTTGTTTTGATGTGTCCAGTTCTGCACCCAGAAAGGTTATTCTTTGGGATGGAATCAGCCTTGACTTTTTTGTATTGACTGTATATCCCAGGGCTTGCAGCAGGTAGATGACTCTTTGCAAGTCTTCTGATGGTTTGTTTTTGTTGTCCGCTTGTATCAGGCAGTCGTCCAGGTAGGGATAGATTTGAATCCCCTGAAGTCTGCAATGAGCGATTACTGATGCCAGGCATTTCTTGAACACTCTGGGCGCAGTAGATAAGCCAAAGGGCAATGCTGAGAATTGATAATGCTCTGATCCTGCAAGAAATCTGAGGTATCTTCTGCAAATTGGTCTTATGGGGACGTGCAGGTATGCCTCCTTGAGATCTAGAGTTACCAGCCAAGACTCCTTGCCCAGCATGGGAAGAAGCTGCTGTAGGGTCAGCATTTTGAATTTTGGAACAATGAGGAATGTGTTTAAAGCGGACAGATCTAGAATAGGCCTCCATTTGTTTTCTTTTCTTGGTACCAGGAAGAGTCTGGAGTAAAATCCCTTTCCTTGCTCCATAGATGGTACCTTCTCCACAGCTCTCATTTCTAATAATTGAGATATTTGTTTTAGAGCTTCTGTCCTTTGAGTAGGTGGTAGATTCGGCATTCCTCTCTTTCCTGGTAGGGTATGGAAGTGGAATCTGTAACCTTGGTCTATAGTTTGCAAAATCCATTTTTCTCTTGTAATGCAGTGCCAGTTTTTTGAAAATAAGGTTAGCTTTCCGCCTAAAGGTGCTTCTAGTTGTTCCCTGGTAGGCGGTGCCACCGCCAAGTCACTGTGATTGAGTTGTAGTGGTGGTGGCTGTATCCGTGCCTCGTTGGTTGTTACCCTGCCACTGGCGACCCCTGTAGGCACCCCTGGATTGGTTTCTGCCTCTAGAGCGCCTATTCCTGCCTCTTTGTGCCTTAGAGGAGTCTGGAAAGGACCAATTCTTGGAGGGCCAGTTCCGGCTAAACCTTGGAGGTTGAACTTGCAAGAAGTTTTTCACTGTTTGCACAGATTTTGCTTTCTCTTCCATCTTTTTTAGTACCTGCTGTGCAGGAGAACCAAATAAATTGACCTTGTCCATAGGTGCATCCAAAAGCTTAGATTTGACATGGTCTGGCAATGCCTGTTCTTTCAACCATGCATGCCTCCTGATAACTGTGCCAGTCATGGCTGATCTAAAGGAAGCCTCCAGTGCATCATAGCCACATTTTAAAGAATGGTTACTAACCTGCTGTATGTTATGTACCATTTCTTGAACATACTTTTTATCTAAAGATTCTTCAGAGGACAGCTTTTTAGTCAACTGGTCAAGCATAAACTCTTGATATTGAATCATATGAAATTGGCAGTTCAAAGCTCTAGCTGACAAAGTAGCAGAGGTGTAAACTTTTTTACCCCATCTCTCTAAGGACCTGGATTCCCTTTCAGAGGGGAGGGGGTTTTTAGAGGAAGTAGCTGCTACAGCTTTTGGACCCTGGGAGATGGTCTCTGGATCTGCAAAAGGAGCCTTATATAAGTGGTGATGAGTGTCCGGGACCCTGTAGTACCTATCGGGCTTAGCAGGAGCCGGAGGTAAAGTATCAGGAGCAGTGCAAGCATCATTAAATGCATCATCAACAACAGGAAGAACTGGAGGTATAGCTAAAGGCCTATGCTGTGGCAAATGTAGAAAGGTCCTAAGCCTTTTTCTAGAGTCTGAGAAATCTTGGCCCTGCCACTGAAATTGTTCCCTCATAGCATGCAAGGTTTCCCCAAAGGAAAATTCCTCAGGAGGAGAGGCTGAAGGGATGGACTCCTCAGCATCAGAGTCTTCGTAAGGAGAATAAGAAGCCTCAGGAGGGTCTGTATGTTCTGAGTCATCAGAGGAATCATCTGCGGATACTGGCTCAGAGGGCACTGCTCTAGGCCTCTTTTCTGGAGGGGGGAGAGAGGCCCTATCTGGATGAGGCTGGGCTCCATGAATTAAAGAGATGAGATCCTCAGCCAAAGAAAGCATATGGGAACTGGTGCTGGGCCTGTGAGAGGGGGGCTTGGCAGGCACAGGTTTTGATGCTTTGGCTGCTTTAGCCCTGGCAAAGGCCTTAATAGACATAGCTGGAGGAGGCCTAGCAGCTCCACGTGCAGGGGTAGAAATATCCAGGGGGATGGTGTCTGATAAATCCTGTGAAACCGCAACAGAAGGTTGGATTTCAGAAGCCGTTTCTACCAGGCTAGAAGAGGCCTCGGTAGAAGGCAAGTTATCGGCTGAAGAAAGAACCGCTTGCTCGGCTTCGGCCGAAACCGAGACACTCGTGGTTTGCTTAACCGCGGTTTCGCGAGTGTCGGTCCTTTTCTCTGCGTTTCTTGGTTATTTGCGTAGTCGGAGGATCCGACGGCATAATGTAGGCAAAATCGGAGCCGAAAATCTGTTCAGCAAAGTCCGATCGACGTCTAAGCGTCCCGGTTAAAGAAGCACAGGCTAGACAAGATGCTACGTCGTGGTCTGGGCCTAAACAATGTATGCAATAGGAGTGGAAATCTTTATGAGGTATTTGTTTCCCACAAGATAAACAGTTATTAACTTTCTCTGACATCGGCTGAGGCAAGAAAGAGTCCCCAACGGGGTACTTAGCTTTATAGAAGTCTTCGAAGTAGTATTCGGTAGTAGTAATCTCTGGATCTGACCGACCGGCACTTGCGAACAGCTTCTGCTTCGGGCGCCATGTGGCAAGAAAGACTGAGGAAAATGGCGTCGGCTGATGCCTTTATACCCGAAAAACTGCCGCAATGACGTCGGGTGAAGTGCGACACCAGCCGAAGCCAGACCCAGACTTTGGAATCCGGCCGACCGAAGGGCTGCCTGACGACAGGACAACCCATTTGTAAAGACTGCAGATGCATCCTTGAAGGACATCACCCTCAAAAGCCGGTGCCAAGGGAGAGACATCCGCGGGTTCAATACTCCAAGAATCTCGCAGCATACCGGACTCCGAATGGGTCTCGGTAGAGGCCTGCAACTCAAAAGTAGTGGGTATCAGGGGCTGCGAAAGCGCCTGAGTACTGGCGAACCGGCGACTGGCTTAGGAGAAGATTCGTCTGTTTTGGACCTCGACGGTCTGCCTGTCTCTCTCTCTGCGTTTTTTGTGAACTCCGGTAGTCGGATTGCTAACCGATGACATTTCAGGATAATTAAATCTTGAACCAAAATATTTAGAAGCAAAAATATACAGACGCTTAATAGTGCGTTGGGTAAATCTTGCACAAAACCGACAGCAAGGCACGTTGAGATCAGGGCCTAGGCAAGGAATACAGTACAAATGAAAATCCTTATGAGGAATTTGCTTCCCACAAGTAATGCAATTATTAACTTTTACTGATATCGGTAAGGAGCAAGAATTAGCTTTAGTTTGCAGACTTCGGTTCTGAAACTCGAATACAAAACTTTCAGGTGTCTGCCGACCGGCACTTGTGAACTATTTCTGCTTCGGGCACCGCGTGGCAAGAAAGACTGAATAAAATGGCGTCGGCTGCATGTTTTATACCCCTGACGACCTAACGTCATGGAAGAGGAGACAGCAACTGATGCAAATCGCAGGACTTTGTTATTCAGGCCGAATGAGGGCAACCTGCCAGCAGATTACCCAAATGTAATGACTGCAACAGTGAAACATGAAGATCATCATCCTGGAGTAAAATCTTTTTCCCACTTGGCAGAACAGGACACCTTGAATAGTGACTTGAGAGAGAAGGCTGGATATGACATAGGGAAAGAATTCCAGCTGTTCTTTTGGTGGTTGTGGGATGCCCCTGTAGGAGGAAGATTTTCCCACACCATGAAATATCCTTGTTGGATGATGGAAAGGACCCAAAAGTCCTGGGTTATCGGATTCCAAGCAGGTAGAGAAAGATAGAGAAGAGACAAAGGAGTAGATTGGAGGCGGGTAGTCACAGACTACCAGGATTAGCCTGAAAGAGCTGTTTCCTGAGTGGAAGTAGAGGAAGCAGAATTTGAAGGGATGTGTTTCCTGGAGTCTTCCTTACCTTTAGCAGATGGTGGGATAGCTGGCTTTCTGACAAAAGTGGTTTTGGTAGGGTAACTCCTCTGGAACCCGGGGACAGGAGAAACAAAGATGTTTTAGATCCAGGAGCTCCTTCCCTTTTCTTGAAGAGATTTAAATAATTCTGCAGCTCAGATACCAAACAAGGCTTTGTTGTTCACAGGGGCATCCATTATCTTGGTTTTAACATCATCAGGCAAGGGTTGAAGCCTGAGTCATGAGTACCTCCTCAAGACAGGCCCAGATGCAGATGCCCTGGCTGAGGCCTCCATGGCATCATAAAGTACAGTTTTGTACCTACCATAAATGTAGATGTTCGAGGATCCACATTGCTGCAGTCCTAACTATTGGGTAGTCCGCTGTCCAGTCGGCCCGAATACCAAAGTATATGGCTGACGTCGGTCACGGCGCATTAGACTGACGTCAGTACGTCAGGGTTCTAATGCGCATGACCGACGTCATATCCTCAGTCTTTTCTTGCCCCAGATGTCAGAAGACCCTAAAAAGACAAGGCCAAAACCAAAAAAAAAAAAACACCAAACATACCTGCACCAAAAATATATACAACATATACAAAAGTACCAGAATATAATCTCACCTACACAACCACCCCTAAACACAGAGGGAAGGAGGAGGTAAATTGGACTGCAGCAATGTGGGTCCTCGAACATCTACATTTATGGTAGGTACAAAACTGTACTATGTTCTTCATCCCACATTGCTGCAGTCCTAACTATTGGGTAGAATCCCAAAGCAGAGGTAAGGGAGGCTGGCAAATCATAAGGAAGCAGGAGCTGATAACATGCCTTGCAAAATAGCTGTGGCAAAACCAGCCCTAGACTTAGAGTAGAGAGGAAGGTGGTAATGCTTAGAGAAAGTATGCACTGAACTCCAAGTAGCTGCCTCCAAAATATCCTTAGTTGCCAGCCCCTTAGAAATGCTGTTGAAGTGGCAGTAGCCCTAGTGGAATGAGGCCTAATCCCAGCTGGAATCTCCTTGCCATGATGGGAATAACAAAATGAAATGCAAAACCCAATCCACCTAGAAATAGTTTGTTTTGACACAGGCTTGCCCTGCGAACTCAAAGCAAAAGAAACAAACAACTGCTGAGACTGCCTAAAATCCTTAGTCCTGCTTAAATAATAACGCAATTGCCTGTGTACATCTAAAGTGTGCAAAATCTTTTCCCCTTTATTTTGGGGATCTGCATAAAAAGTAGGCAAATGAATAGTTTGGTTCAAAGCCACACTAGAAACCACCTTAGGCATAAAGGAAGGATTAGTACGTAATGATACCCTATCCTTATGAAAAATCAAAAAAGGCTCAACCGCCATAAGGGCCTGCAACTCAGAAACCCTTCTAGCAGAAGTAATGGCCAACAAAAAAGCAGTCTACCATGACAAGTATTTCAGTTCAGCCGTAGCCGCAGGCTCAAAAGGTTGTAGAGTAAGTTTCTCCAACACAAAATTGAGGTCCCAAGCAGGAGTAGGAGCTCTACGTGGGGGTCTTATATTCTTTGCCCCTCTAAGAAATTGCTTGAACAAAGGATGTGAAAACAATGGTGGGTCACAATCATAGTGAGCTGAAATTGCTGCAGCATGAATCTTAATGGAAGAGAAAGACAAACCTTTGTCCAATAACTCAGTAAGATATTGAAGAGCCACACTCAAATTAGGCTGAGAAATTTCCAAATTCTTTGCTGCAGTCCAAAATAAAAATCTCTTCCATTTTTCTGCGTACACTTTCCTTGTACTAGGTCTTCTGGCTTCCATAATCACATTTAAAACTTGTTGAGGAAGCTGAGACCTGCTGTCTTTCAAAACAGAATATGCCAGGCTGTTAGATGAAGAGAGCAAAGCTTGACATTGAGCAGACGACCGTCCCTCTGAGACAACAGGTGTGGAATCAAGGGTAAAGGCCATGGAGGCTTCCTTACCAGACTCCTCAGTAATGGGTACCAGTGCTGCGAGGCCAATCTGGAGCTATTAAAATCATCCTTGGCTTGTCTTGTCTGACCTTTAGAAGCACCTTTGGGAGAAGAGGCAGAGGTGGAAAAGCATACACATGAAGATTTTTCCAACTGAAAGAAAGAGCATCCATTTTCCAAGCTGTGTGATGAAATCCCTTCGTGCAAAACTTTGGCAGCTGGTGGTTTAGTGGAGAAGCGAACAGATCTATGTCTGGAGTTCCCCATGACACTGTCAATTTTTGAAATACATGAAGATCCAGTTTCCACTCGTGGGGATCCATGATTTGTCTGCTTAACACATCTGCTAGGGAGTTCTGTGCTCCCGGCAGAAACCTTGCCTGAAGAGTTAGTTGCAAGCTGAGCGCAGTCTCCCACAAAATCATTGCTTGTCTGCACAATGGGTAAGAATGAGTTCCCCCTTGTTTGTTGATGTACCACATGACAGTTGTGTTGTCTGTTAGAATCAACACCTGCCCTGGAAGAAGTAACTCCTTGAAAGCCATTAATGCAAACTGGACTGCTAACATCTCTTTCATGTTGATATGTAGATGCTGTAGTCTGGCAGGCCACTTGTCTTGTATCCACTTTCCATTTAGATGAGCTCCCCAAGCAATGTCTGAGGCATCTGTCGTTAGAATCTGACTCGCCTCTGGCCGGGTCACAGAGAGTCCCTTGTTTAGGTGACATTCCTGAGCCCACCACAAAAATTCCTTTTGAATGCAAGGTATTATTTGAATGACAGTGTCCAAATCCTGGCAGTGCTGTGTCCACAGATTTTTGAGATACCATTGTAGCTTCCTCATATGCAGTTTGGCATTGGGAAGCACCAGAATACAAGATGCCATGAACCCTAAGGCTTGAAGGACTGTCCTTGCAGTCAGCCCGGACTGAAGAGATAGTTGATGGAAGTAACTGTAAAGATTCTTTTGTTTGTCCGGGGTTAAAAGGCCATCTGGGCTGCTGTATTCAGTCTCACACCCAGAAAGCACATGTCTTGAGAGGGTACTAGACTGGACTTTATTTCGTTCACAGAATACCCTAGGCATCTTAGCACTGCTATGACATATTCCAAATGCTGTAGAAGGTCTTCCTTTTCTTGAGCCAGAATCAGGCAGTCGTCCAAGTAAGGATAGATTTGAATTCCTTTTAGCCTGAAGTAAGCTATCACTGGAGCCAGAACCTTTGTGAATACTCTGGGCGCAGTAGATAAGCCAAAGGGCAACGCAGAGAACTGATAATGAAAATTTCCAGCTCGAAAACGCAGATACTTCCTGCAACTTAATCTTATTGGCACATGAAGGTAAGCTTCCTGAAAACCAACCTAGCACAGTCTAACCTTCTCTTAATAGTGCGTTTGTTAAATCTAGCACAAGAGCGGCATCCAACAACGTCGTGCTCAGGCCCTAAACAAGGTATACACAAAGTATGGTAATCCCTATGAGGAATCTGTTTCCCACAAGAAATACAGTTATTTACTTTTTCTGACATCCGGTTAAATACTGAGGCAAGAAAAAACCAAAATATTCTAGCGGGTACTTAGCCAACTTTGATTCGGTCTGAAACTCTGACTTCAGAAACTTTCAGAACGCCAACCTGCACTCGCAAAATTGCTTCTGCATCGGACCATGCGGCAAAAAAGACTGAGGATATGACGTCGGTCATGCGCATTAGTACCCTGACGTACTGACGTCAGTCTAATGCGCCGTGACCGACGTCAGCCATATACTTTGGTATTCGGGCCGACTGGACAGCGGACTACCCAATAGTTAGGACTGCAGCAATGTGGAATGAAGAACATCTGCACTTGATGGAGTACCTTGTAACCTGGGCAGAGGAATTGAGAATGGTGGAGAGCTTACACTTGGTGGGAGAGTCGGGGAGCTCAGAAAGGAGTCTTCCTGCATCTGATAAGAGTGCTAGGGAATATTTGGCCATATGAGTTTGATAATTAATTGCCATGAAGGCCAAAGTAGCAAGTATATACTTTTTTCCCCTAATCTCTCCATGACTTTGCTCACCTAATCCGTGGGAAGCATGGAGGTAGAAGACAATAATTTGGATGCGTTGTCTGCAGAAACTTGCATGGTAGCTGGATCTGCACAGGGGGCTTTGAAGAGGAATTTGGAGTCCTCAGAGGCACCTTATAAAATCTATCTAGGCACTTGTGAGCTGGAGGCTGGGAGTCTGGGCATTTAGAAGCAGCGTAAAGGCATCCAAGAAAGCCAGGAGGACAGGGGGAATGGTAGATGGACAGTCCATCTGAAGGAGGTCATTGTATCTCTATTTGGTAACAATCCCATCTGAAAAATTCTTTCATTTTCAGAAATAGTTTCCCCAAAGGAAATATCCTCCCCACGAGAATCTGTACCATTAGATTCCTCTTCAGGTGAGGCGTAACCCAAAGGGGTGAAGATTTGAGTTGAATAAGCCAGGGATTCATCTCCGGATGACTCATCATCTGAAGAAATATCCTCAGAGATCCTCTTTAAGGGAGTGGAGGAAGGAAAGGCACGAAAAGAGAAAGAAGGAGCCAAGGTCTGATGGACAGCCACAAAAGCACTGAATAGACCTTGGAAGAAGGCCTACTAATCCGGTGCTTGATCCTGGTGAACCGGAAAAAAGAAGTTATGTACTCACCATAACGTTCCATCTGAGTAGGTAACTTCATTTGTCTGCAACCTGTGGGTATCGGATCTGATTCAGATCCGAGCCGGCAGCTTTCCTAGCAAAAGATCCAAGCTCCAAGCTCCTCCCCTACCCATAATGCCCTGCTACCTCCCTCTAACCCTCAGATCGAGTTTGCCATCGTATCACAGAATACTACCATAACACAAGGAAAACTACCTGAACATCCTAACATGATGTCATCTGGGAAGTGACATATCATGATCCTTCAAGGACGAACTACAGGTCAGGGGGACGGAGGGAGGGTTGGTTGCAGACAAATGAAGTTACCTACTCAGATGGAACGTTATGTTGAGTACATAACTTTTTTATCTGAAGTAGTTAACTTCAACTTGATCAGCAACTTGTGGGACAGAGTCCCTAGCTACGAACAACTTGGGAGGCCCTTATGGGAGGATATTCCGGAGCACTGCAGAGCCAAAGGATGCCCTTCCTCTGGAAATCAGATCCAATTTATAATGTGTAATGAAAGTGTGAGAGGAAGCCCAAGTCGCAGCTGAACAAATGTCACCCAAAGGGACCCTCGACCAGAAGGCCGCAGAAGTAGCCACAGAATGGGTAGATTTGTGCCCGAACCCGCACAGGCTCAGGTCGACCAGAGCTTCTGTATGCAAGAAGAATGCATTGTGAAATCCACCTAGCTAAGGTTACCTTTGTCACTGGTTTACCCAGACAGGACTTAGCAAATGAAACAAAGAGCTGTTTGGATTTTCGAAAAACAGCCGTTCTGTGTAAGTAAAATCGTAACTGTCTATGTACATCCAAGCAATGGAGTCTATACTCCTTTGTTGTGATAATTAGGGAAGAAGACAGGCAGGTTGATAGATTGGTTGATGTTGGCTTCGGAAGCCACTTTAGGCAGAAAAGAGGGGTTAGTCCTGAGGGAAACTCAGTCTTTATGAAAAATGGTGTATGGGGGCTTACACTACAAAAAGCCTGTAGCTCCAATATCCTTCTAGCTGAAGTAATAGCAATCAGGAAGGCAGTTTTCCAAGATACATACTTCAAGTCGACCGAAGCTGCGGGCTCAAAAGGGGGACCAGTCAGAGCCTGAAGAACTAGGGTTAAATCCCATGGAGGAACTGCTTCCTTAACAGGGGGTCTCAAAAGAAAGGTACCTTTCAGAAAGGTCTTGCAGATCTTAGATGATGCTAGGGGGCCAAATTTGTTTCCGATGTGAAAGTGGGAAATTGCTGCCAGTTGAACTTTAACAGTTGAAGAACTAGCCCCCTGATGGAAGATTTGGGATAATAAAAAAAAAAAAAAAAAAAAAATCGAGGACTGCTGGAATAGGAGCCGTAAAAGGATCCAAATTCCTATGCTCCGCCCAGATAGAAAAACATTTCTATTTACTCTTGTAGACTTTTCTGGCAGAAGGCTTATGAGCAGCCACCAGAATAGCTTTAACTGAGGATGAGATACCGGGAGTTCTAGCCATCAAGGGAACTGGATCAACCAAGCAGAGAGCTTGAGGTTGTCCAGGTCGGGGGTCCTCAATCCCAAGGGGTGAGAAATCAGATCCAGAAGGGGATCTAAGATCCAGGGCGGATGCACTAGATGAGATCATAGGCATGGGAACCATGTTTGACGAGGCCAGAATGGGGCTATGAGGATAACTCTGCCCCCCAACAGACGAGCTTTCTGCAAGAATTTTGTCATCAACGGAAGAGGAAGATAAGCTTAAAGAAGACCGGATGGCCAAGCATGAACCAGAGCGTCTCTGGGGTTTTCCCCTGGTGGGGGAATCAGAGCAAAAAACTCGCTGCACTTTGCATTCGAAGGCGACGCAAACAGATCGCAGCAAGGCTGACCCCATCTGAGGAAGATCTGTTTCGCTACTAAAGGGTTCAGAGACCACTCGTAGGGTGAGAGGATAGTCCGACTCGGCTTGTCCGCAAGAATGTTTGACCGACCCGGTATGTGCGTTGCTATGAGAAAGCGGTTGGTAGATATCGCCCATTCCCACACTCTCATGGCCTCTCGGCAAAGTGGGTAAGATCAGGTTCCCCCTTGCTTGTTGATGTACCAGACCACTTGCTTGTTGATGTACCAGACCACTGACATGTCTGTTTGAATTGCAATAGTCCATAGAGGAAGAAGGGCATGGAAAGCCTGCAACGCTAGAAGCACCGCCCTCATCTCCAGGACATTGACATGCAAAAAGGTCTGTGCGAGTCCACGTCCCATGGACGGTTCTTTACATGCAATGCCCCTCCCACTCGAGGTGAGACACATCCGTGGTCACTGTGACTTGGGGTGGGGACATGGAGAAAGGGCGCCCATTCTCGGAGATGCTTGGAATGGAGCCACCAAAGTAGAGATTCCCTGCAAACCCTGCTGAGAGGAATAGGGGCAGACAAGGGATGAAGTAGAATGGACCACTGGACCTGTAAGGTCCATTGGAGAATCCTCATATTCAGACGCGCAAGCGGAGACAGGTTGATGGCCGCTGCCATGGACCCCAGAGCCCTCAGGACCAACTCCGCTGGAGGGGCAGAGGACTGAAGAACAGCCAAAAATTGGAGGTTTAGATTGCGAAGTCTGTCCAACGTCAGAAAGACTTTGGACTGAATTGTGTCTATCCTGGCCCCTATGAAATCCAAGATTTGAGTAGGCTGAAGGGAGGATTTTTTGTGGTTGATCGTGATCCCTAGATAGTGGGAGAGATGTAAGAAATAGTCGCTCGCTGAATATAGCAGATGCCTGGTGGGGGCTGCTAGGAGCCAGTCGTCCAGGTAAGCAAAGACCTGTATTCCCTGAAGCCTCAGGTGGGCCGCTACAACTGCCATGACCTTGAACACCCTGGGGGCTGTGGTGAGACCGAAGGGTAGGACCCTAAACTGATAGTGGCTGGCTCCCTGCCGAAAGCGGAGAAACCTCCTGGACCGCCTGTCCATTAGAATGTGGTAGTATGCATCCTTGAGGTCTATGGACCACATCCAGTCCTTCTCCTGTAACAGTGGGTGAATGGATTGAATGGTGACCATCCGGAACTTCTCTTTGGCAAGTGACAGGTTCAGTGTGGGCAGGTCGACAATTGGCCGCAAGTTCCCCGTCTTTTTTGGCACCAAAAAGAACCTGGAATAAAAGCCTGATCCAGATTGACCGGGGTGGATGTGCTGGATGGCTCTTTTTTCTAGTAGCTCTTTTATTTCTAAGGCTGCTACCTCCCTCTGATTGGGTGGTACATCGGGGAGGAGTATTTAGGAATGGAATTGAGTAACCTCTGGATATGATCTGGAGCACCCTGCGATCTGTCGTAATGGACTCCCAATGTGCTAGATGCTTTGAGAAGCGCCCCCCCCCCCCGACTGCATCCAGAGAGGAGCAGTCGCGCAGCCCCTCAGGGTTGCTGCGCGAGTCGATTGGAAAAGGGCACCCTCAACCCGAAATTCTTCGGCCCCCCCTCTGCCTCTGGGCCGGCATCCACCCTGTCCTCCTCTGCCTCTGAATGACGAGGGATCCAGAGCAAAACGGAATTGTTGGGATTTCCAGAACCACATCTTCTTCTGTCCTCTGATTCCTAGAGAAGGACCTCTGAGGAGCCGAAAAGTGATCCCAACGGCAGACGTTTTCCCGTCCTTCTCGCTCTGGAGTAACGTATTGCGGATGGTTTTGCCGAAAAGCGTAGAACCGTCAAAGGGGGCTTTCGCTAAGGACGCCTTGAAGGGTTCCGCAAAGTCGCAGAGACGGAGCCAGGCCTGTCATCGTAAGACAATGCCTGTTCTGCTGGCTGTAGCCGCTCCCTCCGTGGCATGGGAGAGAATCCGCATAGAGGTGTTTGTGATAGACTTAATAGTGGCTATTCGCGCCAAGAAGGTCTGTTTGTCCTCGGCCGACATGGACTCTGGGGGTGACCCAGCGTACTCTGATTAGGTCCCGCTGGAGTTGAATCACGTGTGCCATATAGTTCAGTGACCTTACAGAGAAGGTCGCTGAAGTGAACATCCACTTTCCGAGGCGGTCCATCGTCCAAGACTCCTTGTCTGGAGGATGTACCGAGGAACTCTCCTGTGCTAATTCCTTCTTGGTGGCAGCCGCCACCACCATGGCATCTACAGGGGCACCTTTGCTCCAAACTGTCCTGTCTGTGGGGAGGCTGAGAATCCTGCCCGGTCTCTTGGGTATTGGCTCCACAGTGTCCGGCTCCTTCCATGCCCTGGTAGTTATGAGGTCCACCAGGGGATCAGCGGGAGGGGACACCCAAGAGGTAGATGGGCCTGCGAACGCCTCCAGAAAGAGACTCGTCCGAGGAAGGCTTTTGGGCTTACCACGCCCCTCTAATACGAAGCATTTTCATAATGTCTCCAAAGGAGACGTCTTCGGGGGGTGACCTGGTGGAAACCTTCCCCTTCCTCCAAAGTCCATGTCTTCTGTGCGGGACTCAGGTGAGTCCAAGTGCCTCCTCTTGCACTTTCGTTTGTGAGGGACCTCCTCGGGGGGGGGCTGTCCGAGGAGGGCTCACCAACAATGTCCTGTTCCTCCATGGGAACCATCTGGGACGCAAGTGCAGGCTATCCCTGGGGCCGGATGATGGAAGACAGGCCCATCTGAGAGGGAATGGCAGGTGGATCCATAGCAAGAGCCTGGGACCTCGAATCCCTCAAAAGGACCCTCTCCATGACGTCAAATGCAGAGGGTGAGCTGCTCTCCCTAGGATCCGAAAGCAGCCCCCTTGGATCCGGCGTGTGGATTGGCGCCGGAGATGACCCGATCGGATTCGAAAGGGCAGTGCGATCCGACCTCAACGGAGCCGAAGGCACACTAACCCCCCCGGATTGACACTCATCTCACAGCCCCGGGAGCTCGGATCCGAAAATGGATCCGACAAACTCAAAGGTATTGTCGGCGGTAACACCACCCCGGCACCGAAGCTACTTGGATCTGACAGCTCCGAACCCCGGTAACGGGTCGGAGAAGGAGCAATGGGGGTGAAAAATGGGGTCAAGCTTCCCCCCCAGAGGGGGGGGGGGGACAAGAGCACTCCCATCTGCAGCTGGGCTTGAAGAAATCGAAGCATCATCCAATCCATGTCCGTGTCAGATAAACTTGGATGAGGCTGCCGAGGCTGGCCAGGAAGGCCGCCTGGACGACCTCGAAGGTGACCGGGTCTCCTCCTCCGGCTCTGGTGAGAAACGTGGAGAACGAAGCCTGGAGGGGGAAGACCCGGAGACCTTAAGAGGGGAGGCAAGCTGCTTAGATGGCGGGGCAGAGGGAGCTGAATTGGCCCGCCTCTTGTGGCTATGATGCCTGTCGCTCTCACGCTCTGTCCTTCCTATCCTTTTTTCTGGAGTCCCTTTCCTCCTGAGCCAAAGAGGGAGTTTGAATCCCGGCTAGGGTAGCGGGAACGGTTGGTGGGGCAGCCGAGGCTGGCGCCACAGAGGGGGAGGAGGACGAAGCCGAATCCGGGGGCAAAAGGCCTGCAAGGACTAGCTTAGTCCACCTATTCCACAAAGCCCTGGGGTTGAAGGCTGCACAGATAGTGCAGCCTGACGAGAGATAGTCCACGCCCAGGCAAATAATGCGAGTGTGGCCATCCGCTGGTGACAGCTTATGGCCACACTCAGAGCATTTAGAAAAAAATCGCTCTTGGGCCCTCAGACATACTGACAGGAAAAGGCCCACACGCACACACCTTCACACACAGACAGAAGGGGGGAGGGAATTTAAAATCTATACTAAACTAAAGATAAAACTACCCAGATAGATTAAGAGAGAAAAGGGGTACCACACACTCAGAATACAGAGATTTTAAAGGAAAAAAGTTAAATAATCTACTTAACTCACAAAACCCAACGCTAGGAGCTTGTTCTCAGATGCTTCAAGAAGCCGCGGCAAACGAGACCTGGGGGTTAGAGGGAGGTAGCAGGGCATTATGGGTAGGGGCTTGGAGCTCGGATCTTTTGCTAGGAAAGCTGCTGGCTTGGATCCGAATCGGATCCGATACCCACAGGTTGCTGATCAAATGAAGTTAACTACTTCTGATAATAAGTTTAGTTTTGACTTTTTTATGTTTAGGAGCTTCCATGTGGTGCAAGGCTGAAGGGCCAGATAGTCTACACTCCAGGATGTCTACGGGCACATTCTCCCACATGATGATCTGGGTGACACCATGCGGGTCATTCAGTTATCGCAAGCTGTGGTTCCCCCTCTACGCACAAGTCAGACGCCTGCGATCCCCTCGTGGACGTGCTGGTATGGTCCTTCATGGCTTCCACAGTGGTACCTGTGGAAGGGATGTCTACAGACTCCAGGACAACATCAGGGCTGACAGTCTCGGGCGGGACGCCACAGAGAGAGAGAGCAGCAGGAAGATCAGGCCGTGACTTCTTGGCCTTTTTCGGTTCCAGCTCGTCTGAAGGGCCCAACGCTGCCTCCATATCTTGTACTAGGCACTTAAGGTATTGATTCTCAGGATATAATTTCTGGAAGCTAAACAGCTGTGAGGAGGTGGTATGGTTGTGGTCTGAGCCTAAGTAAAACAAGCAGAGATCATGGGGATCCTTATGTTTAATCTGCCTTCCACACTTATGCTTGCCCTTCCTAGCTGACATATAATCACAGAAAAATACAGTAACCAAAATTTAAAGAAAAAAACCCCAAAGGGGTACTTAATCTCAACCGAAGTTCACAACTTATCTGGTGAATAACAACTGGAACAGGCAATCGGACAGGTGGCAGGAATGTTCTGAGGTTGATACATGCAGACGTCCCGTTTATACCAGACGTCTCTTTATGGCTGACATATGCTAGCTGATGTGCAGTATCGCAAGTACCTCAGTAGCATTACACTTTTGTATACTGGCCAGAAGTATGAGTCAGCTGGGGGCGGACTCCCTCATGTTATAATACTGCGGCATATGAATAGAAGAACATGGATAGCTACATATACAAATATTGTAAAACCAGAGAAGAAATTGCCCTGAATTAATGTTACATTGTTCGCACCAACCAGAAGACATTTTTTTTATTTAAGACGTGATTTTCTAGTAACAGGCTTTCTCGCCTCCAATAGTATGTGCTGCATGTCCTCAGTAAATGGGTACCTAAAAGGAATTAAGACCCTATCATACAGTCAGTCAGCTGAAGTTGACTGGGGCTGGGGTGTAACAAACATCCCTATCTTGTGCAAGTAGATCCATTCTGTAAGGAAGCTTGTCGTAATTACTCCAACCATTTCCAAAAGAAAGCAGAAGCACAGTTGCCTGGGCAAGAAGGGAGTCACCACAATGATAATGGGGAATTCCTACTGAATCTTCAGAAATGACCTGGATACCAGTGGACAGGACATAAAACCATACAGGAACCTTCCTGTCCAAGGAAAGGAAAAGGCATCTGTCTTCCAGGCCTTCTTACATGGAAATCTGAAGCTGAATTCTGCCAGCTGACTGGTCAGACAGGAGGCAAATAGGTCTGCTTGAAGAACTCCCCACAGATGGATCAAATCTTGGAAGACCCCCAATATAGTTTCCATTCATGGGAGTCTCTTCTTGTTCTGATCAGCTGGTCTACCACACAATGTTGCTTCTAAAGGACTGTAGGATGCCGGCAGAGTGAGACTGTGCTGTGAATATTTATCCCAAACTATCATGGCTCGTCTGCATTTCCCCCTTGCTTCTTGATATACCACATAACTGTGGTACTGTCTGTAACAGCATGAAGAGGTCCAAGGGACCAAAGATTACTCGTACTTGAGTGCCTTGATCAGAACAAGCATTCATTTTATATTTGTGTGTTCATGCCCCAACTCACCTTGCACTTTTATCCCTCTTGAAACTGCTCCCCACGCAAAGTCTGAGGTGTATGTGCTGACTGACTGCTTTGCAGCAGGGACACAAGGAAATACTTTGGTTTAGGGAAATTTACTGTCTTCACCAAGTGATTTCTCTTCTGACAAACCCCAGCACTGGGATTTTTTGAAAAGAAAAAGGATGTTGGAGCTGGGACCAAATAGGCTTCAGATATCGTATCTTTCTCATGTAGAGTCTTGTCAGGGATATCATGAGAAATACAGAAGCCATAAGACCCAAAATCCTGAGGTGCTCCCTCACAGTGACTGAAGTCTGAGTGGAGAACCTTAGAAACAGATCTAGATCTAGACCTATTTTGTTTTCAGTGGAAGGTGTGGAAGAGAAGTAATTTAAACTGAGGTGTTTAGCGGACACCCCAGGAACACAATACTGTGTGAAGCAGTCAAAATAAGACTTTTGAATGTTCTCTTGGAAACCCAGTTTGTATAAAAAGACTCAAAAAGACAAGCAAGATGTCTAAATATGGAAAAATGTGGATACTTGTAACCTGCAATGGGCTATGACTAGAGACAAACTTTGTGAACAGTCTTAGTACAGTGGATAGTCCAAAGGGTAAGGCAGAAAAGTGATAATGTGATCCAGACACACAAACCCTTAAGAAACAACTGAATTCAGGATGAATAGGGATGTGATAAGCATATTCCAAACCTAGTCTTACTAAGAACTTTAAATGGGCAAGAAAAGGTAAGAGGTTGTGAAATAACAGCATCTTGAACTTGGGCACTATCGCAAACAGGTTTCGGAAAGAAAGATACAGAACTAACCTCCAAGCATGTACTTTCTTTCTTTGGCACTAAAAACATCCTTCAATAAAAACCTTTCCCAAACTGGGAAGGAGGAACTGTTTTTTTAACTCCCTGGGACAGCATATGCTGAAGAACATGGGAAATAAAGGAATCTGGTCTGGTGGATGTGGATTAATCACCCTGGAAAGGAGGGATTTCCTTCCACTGCCATCTGAAACCTTGATGACTGATCCAGAGACTCATCTGTCTTTAGCAATCTGTTGCCAAAGAGAAAAATGGAGATTCAGACTTTACAGAGGGGGAAAGAGACTGATGGGGTAGGCAAGGTCCCTGAAATAGTCATTCTGACTTGTTGGACTGTCCTTGGCTTTGGGGTGGGACCTGAAATATTTCTGGAACCTCCCCTGCCATGTCTTCGAAAACATATGTTTACCTGCATTTTGCTCAGTCTGTACTTTGTTTTTGCCAAAACTGGTTGAAGGGTTACAGAACCCCCTTGGAAAATTTGTAAAAGAAGAACTGAAAAAAAACTTGATACGTTGAAGTGTACCACATTTCATCATACTTTCTGATAACCTCTGCAACAGAAGAACCAAAAACGAAACCTCTTATTATGTCTTACTACATGCATTATTTTACAGTCCGGTTAATTCCATAACTATAGCACTGTACATTTATACCTCATCCTAAATATTATATGATCAGTTACAGTGGATATGTAAAAACTACTTTAATAGTTTTTTTTTGTTTTATTTGTATATGGTGCTCGTCTCAACGTCCACTGAAAAGATCAGTCCAATTTGACTGTCTCTATAAACAAATGCAAATAAATAAGATAGCTTCAGCTTGCCACTTTCACAAAACATCTTATTCCAACAGTTTAAGAAGTTGAAGAAATAGCTAAGAAAATTATCCAGCAACCTTGACTACCTTCATGTGACATCCCAATAACCAAGCATCAATCTGCAGCTGCAGAAGAAAGGAAGACCTGCTATAATTCTCCCTACAAAGAAAGCACTGGTGGTCAACTCAAACATGAGCTAATGAATGAGGACAAAATCAGGAACACAATTAAGGAAATTAGAAGTTATGTACTCACCATAACGTTCCATCTGAGTAGGTGTATTCATTTGTCTGCAACCTGTGGGTTATGGATCCGATATCGGATCCGAACCGGCATAGTTTTCCAGCTATGGATCCAAGCTCTCAGCTCCTCCCCTCACCCATAATGCCCTGCTCTACCCTCATGACCTCAGATCAAGTTTGCCAAAGCAACAATACCCTCAAAAGGGTAACAAGGAATATGCAGGAAACTGAAAGGCCAGGGGGATAGGAGGGCGGGATGGTTGCAGACAAATGAATACACCTACTCAGATGGAACGTTATGGTGAGTACATAACTTCTAAATCTGAAGTAGGATATTCATTTGTCTGCAACCTGTGGGACAGAGTCCCCAGCTACCTGAATCTTGGGCGCCATCATGGAAGGATATTCCGGAGCACCGCTGAGCCAAAGGATGCTCTACCCTAGATGCAAGATCCAACTTATAGTGAGAAATAAATGTATGAGATGAAGCCCACGTGGCTGCTGCACAAATATCATCTAGAGGAATCCTAGCCTTGAAGGCTGCCGAGGTAGATATTGACCGGGTTGAATGGGCATGAACACCCTCCGGTACGGCCTTCCTGACGCTTGATAAGCCAATAAAATGCACTGTGAAATCCAGCGGGACAGAGAAACTTTAGAAATTGGCTTGCCCAAATTGAATTTTGCAAAGGAAATAAACAGCTGGTCGGATTGCCTATGACCAGCTGTCCTGTTGAGATAAAATCTTAGTTGCCTGTGAACATCTAGTGAGTGTAGCCTATATTCACCTTTGTTTTCATACTTAGGAAGAAAACAGGGAGGTTAATGGATTGATTGATGTTTGCTTCAGAAGCGATTTTAGGAAGGAAGGACGGGTTGGTCCTGAGGGAGACACGGTCCGGATAAAAACCAAGTAAGGAGGTTTAGCTGATAAAGCTTGAAGTTCAGAAACTCTCTTGGCTGATGTAATGGCTACCAAAAGGCTGTCTTGTAAGACAAGAATTTGAGATCCACTGTAGCCAAGGGCTCGAAGGGGAGCGGTCAAGGCCTGTAGGACCAAAGAAAGGTCCCAAGGAGGAACTGCTTGCTTTATAGGGGCCTGAGAAGGAAAGTACCCTTAAGAAAAGTTTTGCACAATCTGGCTGACATAAGAGGATTAGACTCTTGACCAATGTGATAGTGAGAAATTGCCGCCAGTTGAACTTTGACTGTGGAACTGCTGGCACCATCATTAAAGAGAGAGGTTAGAAAATCAAGCACTACAGGGAGAGGAACCGTGAAGGGATCTAGGCCTTGCCGCTCCGCCCACACAGAGAAACGTTTCCATTTGCTTCGTAAACCTTTCTAGTGGATGGTTTATGAGCTGCCACCAAAATAGCCTTTACCGGTGAGGAAATACCGAGTCCTTATCAAGAGTGGAACTGGAGCAGCCAAGCGGTCAGCTTCAGGTTGTCCAGGTTCGGAGGAGGAATGCAGGATGGATGGGATATCAGATCCGAATGGGATCTAGAATCCAAGGAGGATTCACCGAGTGAGACCTTAGGAAGGGGAACCAGATCTGTCGAGGCCAGAATGGAGCAATGAGAATCATTCTGCAACCCACCCGAGAGGCTTTCTGAAGAACTTGCAGCATCAGAGGCAAGGGTGGATAGGCATACAGAAGACCGGGTGGCCAAGCATGCACCAGAGCGTCTCTTGGGGTACCTCCGGGAGGAGGTATTAGAGCGAAAAACTGTCGCACTTGGTGTTTGAGGGAGAAGCAAAAGATCGCATGAAGGGGTTCCCCACCGTGCGAATATGCGTTCGCTACTTGACAATTGAGAGACCACTCGTAAGGGGTCAGGATGGTGCGACTGAGCTTGTCCGCTAGGATGTTGGACCGACCGGAATGTGCGTTGCTATGAGAAAGCGATTGGTGGAGATTGCCCATTCCCAAACTCTCATGGCCTCTCGACAAAGAGGGTAAGACCTTGTTCCCCCTTGCTTGTTGATGTACCAGACAACAGACATATTGTCCGATTGAATCGCAATTGTTCCCAAGGGAAGAAAGTCCTGAAGTGCTAGCAACGCTAAGAGCACTGCTCTCATCTCTAGAACATTGATATGCAGAAAGGTCTCTGAATCGTTCCACGTGCCTTGGACTGTCCGGCCCGCAAGGTGCCCCCCCCACCCGAGGCGGGAGGCGTCCGTGGTCACCGTGGCGAGACGGGGAGAAGCACAAAATGGGCGACCCTCGTGGAGATCCGGGGAGTGGAGCCACCACAAGAGGGACCGCTTGCAAGCCTTGCTGATCGCTATGGGATGATGCATGGGGAGAGCAAGGTATGACCACTGTACTAAGAGCGTCCACTGTAGAATGCGCATATTGAGCCTGGCAAGAGGAAGAAGTGCTATCGGCGAAGCCATGGACCCTAGAGCCCTCAGGACCAACTCCGCTGGAACAGAACATGAATGGAGAATGGCCCGCACCTGGAGCTGCAGATTTAGAACTCTGTCCGCAGTGAGGAAGGCTCAGTAAACTCCTTGTGTCTAGTCTGGCCCCTATGAAATCTAAGAGCTGAGTGGGTGCCAGGTTGGACTTGTTTGTATTTATTGTGATGCCCAGAAATGGAGCAAGATGGAGAAAGGAGTCCCGCGCCGAGAGAAGTAGATGCCTTGTTGGGGCGGTAAGGAGCCAGTCGTCCAGGTAGGGAAAGACCTGCACCCCTGAAGCCTCAGGTGGGCCGCTACCACTGCTAGTACTTTGGTAAACACCCTGGGGGGTGTGGTGAGACCAAAGGGAACGAGACCGAACTGGTAGTGACTGGCTCCCAGCCGGAAGCGGAGAAACCTCCTGGAGCGTCTGTCCATTAGGATGTGGTAGTACGCGTCCTTGAGATCTATCGAGCACATCCAGTGGCCTTCTCCCAGAAGGGGGAGAATAGATTGTAGAGTGACCATTCGGAATTTTTCTTTGGGGACTGCCAGGTTCAAGAGAGAGAGGTCTAGGATTGGTCTTAGTTCCCCCGTCTTTTTTGGCACTAAAAAGAACCTGGAGTAGAACCCTGATCCGATCTGGTCTGGGGGAACGGGCTGGATGGCTCTTTTCTCTAGCAGATGGCCAATTTCTGCCAAAGCGGCCTCCCTTTGACCGGGTGGTACGTCTGGGAGGGACTTCAACTTTGGAAGGTGAAGGAAAGGAATGCGATATCCTCTGGATATGATTTGGAGAACCCAGCGGTCCGATGTTATGGACCCCCATGCCGCTAGGTGCACAGAAAAACGCCCCCGGACTGCCTCCAGAGTAGAGCAGTCGGGCAACCCCTCAGGGTTGCTGCGCGGGCCGTTCAGAGAAAGGTTCCCTGGACCCGAAGTTTCTGGGAGCCCCTCTGCCTCTAGGGCGGCGTCCTCCCTGTCCTCCTCTGCCACGGAAGGACTGGTTGTCCGGAGCAGGCTGGGACTGCTGCGACTTCCGAACCACATCTTCTTCTGACCCTTTTGGTTCCTAGAATAGGGCCTCTGGGGTGCAGAGAAGCGGATTCCGACGGCAGACAGCGTCTTCCGTCCTTCTCGCTCTGGGTCAACGTCATGACGGTCTTGCCAAACAGAGCAGAACCATCAAAGGCGTTAAAGCGCCTTGAAGGGCTCAGAAAAATCGCAGTGGCGGAGCCAGGCCTGGCGTCTAGTGACCAGTCCTGTCCCGCAGCTCTAGCGCCCTCCGTAGCATGGGAGAGTAGCCGCATAGAAGTATTTGTGACTGACCTAAGAGTGGCCATTTTGGTGGAGTGCAGAGCTCTGTCCTCCTCCGAAATGGACTCAGGGGGGGATGCAGCGTACTCCTTAATAAGGTCTCGCTGCATCCGAATAACATGTGCCAAATAGTTCAGCGCCCTTACCGAGAAGGTCGCCGAACTGAACATCCGCTTCCCCAAGCGGTCCATCATCCGAGACTCCTTGCTCGGTGGGTGGACTGAGGGACTCTCCTGAGCCAGTTCCCTCTTTGTGGCCGCCGCCATCAACATGGCATCTACAGGAGGCCCCTTACTCCAATGGGTCCTGTCAGAAGGCGGGCTAAGGATTCCATCAGGTCTTTTGGGAATTGGCTCCACGGTGTCCGGTTCCTTCCACGCCCTGGTGGTAATAAGGTCCACCAGGGGGTCGGCAGGGGGGGACACCCAAGAGGTAGACGGGCCCGTTTGAATGCCTCCAAGAACACGGACTCGTCCGAGGAAGACTTGGGGCAGACCACCCCTAATACGGAGCATTTCCATGATGTCTCCGAAGGAGACATCCTCGGGGGGTGACCGTGGGGAGCCTTCCCCTTCCTCCAAGTCCGTGTCTTCAGTGAGAGACTCAGGAGTCAATGTGCCTCCTTTGCACGTATGCTTGCGAGGAGCCTCCTCTGGGGGGCTGTCAGAGGAGTCCTCGCAAGCAGCAATTTGCTCCATGGGAGCAACTTGGGGCACAGAAACGGGCTGTCCCAGGGGCCGGATGGTGGAAGCCTGGCCCAGTGCAGAGGGAGCGCGGACGGAGCGAAGCAAGTGCCGGGGTCCGGAGACCCTCAACAGAGCCCTCTCCACTACATCAAAAGCCGAAAGGGTGCCGTCCTCGACCAAAGGATCCGACAATCGGCTCCCCTCGGATCCGAAGAGTGGATCGGAGCCGGCGCCGAAGCACTCGGATCCGAAGGGACAGTGCGCTCCGACACAGACGGCGCCGAAGGAGCACTGATCCCCCCGGATCCGAAGCTCGGATCCAGGCTCCGAGAGATCGGATCCGACGCACTCGAGGGCATGGTCGGATCCGAAGTACCAAGTACTATCGGCTCCGACCTCCCCCCGGCTCCGAAGCTGCTCGGCTCCAGTTGCTCCGAACCCGGGTAGCGGGTCGGAGAAGGAGCAATAGGCTTAAAAAAGGGTGTTGAGCTCCCCCCCGGAGGGGGGGGAGGCAAGAGCACTCCCATCTGCATCTGGGCCTGGATGAACCTTCTCATCATCCGGTCCAGATCAGCATCCGAAAGGCTATGGGTAGATCTCGACGAGGCTACCGAGGTAGGCCTGGAATGCCTCCTCGATAGCCTCGACGGAGATCGGGTCTCCTCCTCCTCAGGCCCCGGTGAGAAGCACACAGGTGACCGGAGCCGAGAAGGAGGAGACCGCACCATAGGAAGCCGGGAGAAGCCCGCTTGGCTGGCGGGGCCGAAACAGAGGTCTCGGCCCGCCGCTTGTGGTGCTTCTCCCTCCGGTCCTTTTTAGATGCATCCCTCTCCTGTCCTGAAGCGGGAGTTTGAGTCCCAGGAGCAGGAGGGGGTGCCACAGGAGGAACAACTGCAGCCGCAGGAGTCCCCGAAGGAGCGGAGGTCGGAGCCGAGTCCGGCGGTAAAAGACCCGCCAAGACCAGCTTGGACCTCCGCTCCCTCAGTGCCCTGGGGTTGAACCCTGCACAAATGGAACAACCAGATGTGAGGTGTTCAACCCCAAGACACTAACACGAGTGTGGCCACCAGCAGGAGAGAGCTTATGGCCACACTCGGAGCATTTAGAAAATATGGACTTAGGCTGTTCAGCCATAGTCTCTAAATTTAACCTAAGTTACAGAAAGTAACTTAAACAAAAAAGGAACACACAGGCCTCACAAACACTCATTACCAGCGAGGCAGGGAATAAAAATTACTACTGAAAATTAAATTAAACTAAAAACAGTCAATAATAATAGGAAACCTACAACTTTCACACAAAAAAAGTTAAAGAAGGAAAAAATTCTCTATTTTTAAACAAGAAAAGTCCACTTAGCTGAGAGCTATGAAATCCACATCTAGTTACCAGCGCGGCAAACAAGATCTGAGGTCATGAGGGTAGAGCAGGGCATTATGGGTGAGGGGAGGAGCTGAGAGCTTGGATCCATAGCTGGAAAACTATGCCGGTTCGGATCCGATATCGGATCCATAACCCACAGGTTGCAGACAAATGAATATCCTACTTCAGATCTAAGGTTCATGAGTTATGCATAAACTGAATTATACAACTATTCCCAATAATTTGTATTCAAAAAAATATTCTCAAAGGTTCTGTAAGTTAAATTGATTAATTCTTGGATGATATGACAGACTGCTGCTCATTCAACAATTACCCAATTACTTGTCCTAGCTTTGTATTTTGTTTATATGCCCACAAAAACTGCACACCTGTGCAAATCCACCGGTGCATGCACCATATACTTCTGCTACATTTATTGCCAATATTTGTGGAGCCAACCAGATAAACCAAATTCAGTAAACTACAGTGACTTGTGCCATGTCCAGTTTCAAATCCACTGTAAATTAGCACTTCACAAAAAATATTTTAGTGGACCTTTAGTTTCTCAAACTCATGTTATTCTGTGCAATGCAGTGCCTCTCACACTACTAACAATCACGGAATATTGTGGTGTTAATCCCAAACACACACAAACATACTACCTGAAGTTCATGACAGGTGTATTTAGGTCACTGCCATTCAAGGAATCCTGACATACCAGCTTTCTGAAATTGCTGGCTTAAAAGGATAAAGCCCTGACTATGACCTAAGTGACCAGTGTTCAATTAACATTTCTGGCACCTGTTTGGAGCTGAAAGAGGTAAGACAGGGCTTAGCCAGCTTGCCTCTCAATAGCAAGAGGGGTGCTGAAATGCACTTCTGGGGCAAACCATCCCAAGGCAGAGATTGAAAACTACTTGGAAGCACTGTCTTCAAGGGGGTAGTCCAGCCCTAAGGGGTTATATCAGAAAGGAGAGATGCATCTTCCTTGATGTCCACTGCATGCCCATTGAACACTGACCTTTAAAAGCACCTTACTGGATATGTCCTGTGGGATTAGGGAATAAAGCAACTCCCTGCTCTCACAGGATGTCACTGCTCTCCTACACTCTCGGACCTCTTTTCTAGGAATGGATAGGCTGCAGGGGTGCTTGTCATCGAAGGGAATTAATAGGCCAATTAAGCAAGCAGACAGGAAGATGTTATCATCATGAGGACAGGAACAAAAAAACCTGCTGCGTTAAAAACTTTGTTTCCGGGCTTATGCTGCAAAAAAAAAATCTAAGTTGCTCTGATAACTACCTTACTCAACTCTGACTGAACCTCTCGCAGTTTGCGCTTGTAACGCTGTACTTCACCCTTTAGTTGATGATTGTGGTTCTGTAGGCTGCTGATCAGATGCCGCATCTCTCGATTGATTGGCCCTGAAACATGAAAAGAAAAGATAAAAAGCAGCATGGATACATAAAACTTTTTGAGTACAGCTGGGGAGAAACTCCAGTGTCTTGTCACTCAGAATAGAATCTACCTCCACCACAAAGGCTGCAATACTGACTAGGTATTTGACAAATTCTTCCAAATAACACATGACAGAAAAAAATACACAAGTCATTCACAGGTCACAGCATACTGTGACCAGTTTCTCGATAAATGCTTACTATTTCATATTGTAATCTGTGAATCCTTGCTTTCTAGACAGCACAAAACATCTGAGCTCCAGATGGACACTAAATAATAAAGCAGGGGTCTCCATTCCCATGAAATGTGAACTACAAGTCATTTTCCATTCTGAAAAGCAGTTAAACAGAAACATTACATTAGTGTCAGACAAAGACTTATAAATGGCAAAAAGTAGAAAACTTCTTGATGTTACTTAGTACAATTATTTCACTTAACTTTGGAATTCCCCAATTATGGTTTGCATACTTGCACTATTTCCTGTCTCTTGGTCTTATATTTGTTTTACTTGAACACTTTTTTCCCCTAGGAATTTTATAAGGCATTGGTTAGGGCTATTTAGCAAATGTCTGTTTTCCATTCTTTGATTGCAAAGGGATTAAACAAATGATTTGTGGGAGGAATTTTATTTAATGTAAACAGAACAGGAAACAAATTAGTCTTTGGAAAATGCACGATTAATCTTTGGAAGCTGCCACTGCCCTGGGACTGCTGCTACTGTTGTGTTGACTATTTTGGAATTTTGTTTTTGTATGCATACCTGTATTTTTTTCTTGTTTCCTGATATTATTTTAAACTGTTGCTTGTTTTACTTTGAAGTTGTTTTTTTTTTTTCTTGGACGTCTAAATGTTCTTATTTAGGACCATTTAGTAAAAAAGAAGTTATGTTCTTACCATAACGTTCCATGTGAGTTGTTCATCTCGCCTTTTTGTTCTTACACATGGGTTCGGAGCCTATCCCTCGGCTCCGAGTCGGCCGCTTTTCAAGCTCAAACTCTCAGAGAAGCTCGAGACACAGTATATATCCCATGATGCTCTGCTGTAAACCCCAGATCTAGTACGCTGCACCCGAAGATAGCCTAAAAAAATAAGCACTGCAGTACCTACCTATCTAGGTACCTCTAGATTTGCAGAAAAAAAAACAGTCTGTCTTATAAGGAGACAAGCTGACAAGACCAACCAATCCACCAAGACAACCATTCTTCTCACTAGGAGGGGGAAGGTGGGAGGGAATGTAAGAACAAAAAGGCAAATGAACAACTCACATGGAACGTTATGGTAAGAACATAACTTCTTTATGTGAAGTTGTTCTATCTCACCGTTTTGTTCTTACACGTGGGTAGCGTCCCTAGCACCCTAATCCTGGGCGGCTCAAGGGAGAACATTCCTGAGCACAGTGGAACCAAAGGAAACCCTGTCCCTGGAGGCCCTATCCACTTTGTAATGAGTGATAAACGCATGAGGTTTGGACCAAGTAGCAGCTGCACAGATGATATCCAAGGGTAAACGAGCTGCATGAGCTAATGACGTAGAAACAGCCCGGGTAGAATGGGCTTTGACATTAGTCGGCAATGGTTGATTAGTGGAGGAATAAATTAATTTAATGCAATCAGAAAGCCACATAGATAATGTGACTTTTCATACCGCAGAACCTTTCTTGTTCTCTGCGTAGGAGACAGTTGATCAGACTGCCTGAAATCTTTCGTTCTGTCCAAGTAGAATTTCAATTGTCTGTGAACATCAAGCTTATGTAACATATACACTCCAGTCTGTTGGTATGATGTCTAAAAAAAGTTGGGAGCTTAAAATGGACTGATTTAAGTTACCTTCGGAGCAGACCTTAGGAAGAAAGGTAGGATTTGTCCTGAGGGACACCCTATCAGGGTGGAAGATCAAATATGGGGGCCTGAAAGATGGAGCTTGGTGTTCAGAGACCCTACGCGCAGATGTAATGGCTACCAGAAATATTGTTTTCCAAGACAGAAACTTCAAATCACAAGATGGCGTGGGTTCGAAGGGGGTAAGCATCAACTGGGATAAGACAAGATTCAAATTCCAGGGAGAAACAGGGCGTCTGACAGGTGGTCTGAGATAATGGGTCCTTTTCAAAAAGGCTTTACATAGTCTGTGGGACATTATGTTAGATCAGTTAAAACCTACATGAAAGTTGGAAATGGCAGCCAATTGAGCCCTTATGGTGGCAGCTGCTGCCCCATCATAGAACAAGGAAGACAAGAACTCTAATATGGTATGAATAGGCGCAACATATGGGTCAACGTCATGGTGAGAAGCCCAGTGAACAAATCATTTCCATTTGCTATTATATAGCTTCCTGGTTGACAGTTTATGAGAGGAAACTAATATGTTTGACCGCGGGAGACAAATCTTGAGACATGGCTAATATGGGAATTGGAGCAGTCAAGCTGTCAGTTTTAGGGAGATGAGGGAGGGATGAAGAACTCCCGACGAATGAGTCAGAAGGTCTGGCACTGGGTCCAGAACCCATGGTTCTTCCACTTGATACTTCTGTAGAAAGGGGAACTAAATCTGACGAGGCCAAGATGGGGCTATCAGAATAACAGTCCTTCCCAGACTCTTGGCTTTCTGTATGAACTTGGGAATTAGAGGACTTGGCGGGAAGGCATACAGGAGGCCCGGGGGCCAATCGTGTACAAGCGCGTCCCTCGGGTTGCTCCCCGGTGGGGGATAAAGGACAAAGTAGCTTCTGCATTTGGCATTCATCGGAGATGCAAACAGATCGCAGCAAGGCTGGCCCCACCTGCGGAAAATCTTGTCTGCCACCTGTTGTTTGAGGGAACACTCGTGAGGTAACAGGATGGCCCTGCTCAGTTTGTCCGCTATCACGTTGGATGACCCTGGGATGTGCATTGCTATCAGAAAGTGCCTGGTGGATACAGTCTACTGCCAAATTCTTAGGGCCTCTCGGCATAAGGGATACGATCTGGTTCCCCCTTGCTTGTTGATGTACCAGACTACTGACATGTTGTCTGTCTGAATTGCAACTGTCCCTGGAGGAAGACAGTCGTGAAAGTGTTGCAACGCCAGGAACACCGCTCTCAGCTCCAGGACATTTATATGCAAATGTGATTCCATGCTCGACCAAGTACCCTGGACAGTCTTTACCTGAAATAGCCCCCTCACCCTATCAGGGAAGCGTCCGTGGTCACTGTGGCTGTGGGTTGGGGGAGAACAAGGGGAAGTCCGACTACTACCTGCTCGCTTCGCTGTTCAGCCACCAATTGAGATCCTTCTTGCAAATATTTGTTAACAGAATCTCGTGCGACATCGGCAGCTGTTAAGACCATTGTGTGAAGAGTAACCACTGCAGTATCCGCATGTGCATGCGTCCCAACGGGACTGCTATTAGCGTCGCTGCCATTGTGCCTAACAGCTTCAATATCTGGGATGCAGGAGCTTTGTTCTGGGTCAACAGACTGGACAATTGACTTCTTAGGGATAAGATTCTTGTTTGAGGCAACCTGATCCTTGAATCGACAGTGTCTAGCTCTGCTCCTATAAAGGTAATACGCTACGAGGGCGATAACGCAGATTTTCGAAGTTTAAGGTTATGCCCAACTGGGAACACAGGTTGATAGTGTAGTCTCTTGCATGAATTAGTTGATGCCTGGTGGTGGCGGTGAGGAGCCAGTAGTCCAGATATGGAAACACCCGGAATCCTAAGAGTCTCAGGTGAGCCGTGACCACTGCCATACATTTGGTGAGCCCTCTGGGAGGCTATGGTGAGACCAAAGGGCAGGGCTCTGAATTGGTAATGACTGGCCCCCCGCCGGAAACGCAAGTGATCTCTGGATGATCTGGCCATTTTGAGGTGGTAGTACACATCCTTGAGATCTATAGAGCACATCCAATCGCCCGTTTCTAGAAACGGAAGTATCAATTGAAGCGTGACCATCCAGAACTTTTCCTTCTTGACGAAGGTGTTGAGTTTGCCGAGGTCTAATATGGGCCTCCAGTCCCCTGTTTTCTTTGGAACTAAAAAGAACCTTGAGTAAGTTCCGGATCCTATCTGGTCCGCCGGGACTGGCTGGATGACTCTTGTCTAGCAGGTTTTGAATCTCTATGGCTGCTAGTTTTCGCAGACTGGGTGGAACATCTGGAATACTTGTACACATGGGAGGGAATTTTGTAAAGGGAATGTAGTAACCTCTGGAAATGATGCTTTTTACCCAAGAATCCGTTGTAATGTTTAGCCAGGTGTTTGGGTATAAAGCCAAGCAACCCCCGACCGCCTCCAGAGCAGGACAGCCAGACTTCTTTTCAGGAACGATGATAGGGCTTACCAGAGAACTGCTCACCCTGATTTTGCGGACCCCCTCTGCCGTTTGGGCGGAGTCTTCCATTTTTACCCCCTCCTCTGCTCCTAGAGGGGGTATCAGTAGGTGTGTTCTGGAAAGCTCCTTGGGGCTTTCGAAACCACATTTTTCCACTTTGTTGCCCTTTGTGGTATGGTCTACTTGGAGTGGAAAAACGGACTCCTACAGCAGACAGAGTCTTTCCTTCTTGCTCACACCTAGTAAGCGTCTCCTTAACTTTAGGCCCGAACAAGGCGGAACCATCGAATGGGGTATTGACGAAGGAAGACGTGAAGGCTTCGGCGAAGGAGCAAAGGTGCATCCAGGACTGTCTCCAAAGAGCTACCGCTGAACCTGCAGCCCTACTCGATCCATCAGTGGCATAAGAAATGAGCCGCATGGATGAGTTGTCTATAGAATTGTGGGTGTTGAGTTGTGCGGTCACTTTCTCAGAAACTGCATCAGCTGTGTTACCCTGTAGAGTATCTTCCCAGCTCTTTAAGGAGATTGCGTTGAAGGCGGGTAAAGTGGGTTAGATAGTTGAGCGATCTCATGGAAAATGCCTCAGAACTAAATATGCGTTTTCCATACCTGTCCATCGTCCTAGAATCCCTATTAGGATGATGGACAGAAGAAGAGGTTTCCAACATCTCTTTCTTGGTGGCTGCCGCCACCACCATGGCATCAACCGGGACTCCCTTGGTGAGAAAGGCCTTGTCAGCAGGGGAAGTAATGAACTTGTTGGGCCTCCGAGGGACTGGTCCACTGAATCAGGGGACTCCCACGCCCTTCAAGCAACCAAATCCATTAGTTCGTTGAAGGGAGGAGTAACCCAAGAGGTGGATGGTTGAGACCCAAAGGCCTTCAGGAGTACTGACTCGTCCTCAGTAGGGGCAAGGGACTGCCAATCACCCCTCTGCCTTAAGATCTCCAATATGTCTGCAAATGTGACATCCTCTGAGGGGGATCATGGGGACCCTTCCGATTCCTCTAATTCAGTGTCCGATGTCAGGGATTCCTGTGGGGAATCCAAGTGCCTCCTCTTGCACAGTCACTTCCTAGGTACTTCATCAGTGGGAGCGTCCGGTGAAGTCCCTCCCTGTAGAGGAGGGGCCACCCACAAGAGAAACTTTTTTAAATATAGAAAAATAACACTGGCCCAAACTTCCTCCAACGAGTCTGTAGATCCGTTGCAGTGGCAAACTAGATCTGGGGTTTACAGTAGAGCATCATGGGATATATACTGTGCCTCAAGCTTCTGAGTGGTTGAGGTTGAAAAGCGGCAGACTGACCTGAGGGATCGGCTCCAAACCCACGTGTAAGAACAAAACGGCGAGATAGAACAACTTCACATTATTAGTTTTCCATTTACAGACTTCAAAGGGATTAAATGCGACTTATTTGTTGGGAGCAGATAAGTAGTAACACAAAAAGATTCAATCTTTAAGAGCATTCAGACTACTGTAACTGGTGTGATTATTTCAGAAGTCTTCACTTAATACTGGTATTGTTTATTGTCTTTTGCTCTTATTTTATCACAGCTTTATTTTACTTTAAAATTGTTTTTTTTTTTCTTGATGTGTTAAAAGATTCTGGATGCAGTTGGATAGCAAAAATGTTATGTACCCACCATAACATTCCATCTTGTGTTGTCCATTTTCATTCTTTCTCAACTGACGGGTTGGATCCGAACCATTAGATCTGACTTGGCCATTGCAAAAGCTCATGGCAACTTAGAACTCTCAAGCTTCTCCCTTACCCAGAAAGAATCAACCCCAATTACCTCAGATCTTGTCTGCTAGCTAAAGCAGAAAAAAACTATCATACCCAAAAGCACACAAAAGAGAAAAAAGCCAAAAAAGGTTAGACAAGGCTATATCGGGAGCTTGGATTATGCCAATTCTTTCATATCCACTCACTCGTCCACAAAAAACATAAGAAGGGGGTTGGTGGGTGGGGAGTAGAGAAGAATGAAAATGGGCAGCACAGATGGAACATTATGGTGAGTACATAGCTTCTTTACTTGATGATGTCAATTTTCATTCTGTTCCCAACTGACTGGAGAAAGTCCCCAGCTACCTAAATCCTAGGGTGCACTCAAGGCAGGATATTCTTAAGCACCATTGGACCAAATGATGTTCTACCTCTGGATACCAAATCCACTTTGTAATGAGTGACGAAAGTTTGAGGAGAGACCCAAGTCATTGATGCACGTATTTTATCCATGGAAGCCCTTGAATGGTAAAATTGAGGAAGTTGCTATGGATCTGTCTGAGCATGAACTTGATTTGGTGAAGGAATATCCAATTTGTTGTAAACAAAGGAAATGCAGCCAGTAAGCCATCTGGTGAGAGTAATTCTGGATACTGGTTTACCCAGGTTTCATATCAGCAAAGGAAGTGAATAACTGGTCTGTAATTTTGATGTCCTTTGTTCTCTGTAAATAGAAATGCAGTTACATTTATTGGATGTCCATAGGCAACAAACAAATCACCTGTGTTTGAAAAATTTGGAAAGTGGAAAGAAAACAGGTAAATTGATGGACTGGTTAATGTTAGATCCTGAAACTATCTTGGGTAAAAAAAAGGATGCATCACTTCATAATGCAAGTCTATTTTTATGAAAAAATGGAGCTTTCACAGATAATGCCTGAAGTTCTGAAACACGTCTGGCTGACATAACGGCCACCAAACCAATGTTTTCCAAGAAAGGAATTTAAGATTGCAGCAATGTGCTGGATCAAAAGGTGGTTAAATCAGGGCTTGTAGTACCAAAGTTAGATAACATGGCGGAGTAGGATCTTTAAACGGGGGTCTTAACAGACGCGTACCTCTTAAAAAGCTTTTATAAGGCTTATGAGAAGTGAGTGAGGAACCATCCAAACCAAAATGGAATTTAGGAACTGTTGCCAACTGAACTTTAACTGTCAAAGATCTAGCTCCTTGATTAAAAAGAGAAATCAAGAATATTATGAAATGGAGCAGAAAAAGGTTCCACGTCATTTTGAAGTACCCAGTGTACAAATCTTTTCCATTTACTAGTTTGAAGTTTCCTTGTATATGGTTTAAGGGAGGATAACAAAATCTAATGGACAGGAGACAAGAGCATAGGCTGTCTAGCTATTACCGGAAATGGAGAAACCAAGCTGTCAACCTGAGATTGAGGAGGTCTGGGTGCGTCACGCCTGTTGGGTGAGATAGCAGATCTGGAGCTGGGTCCAGAATCCAAGGGTGATGAATTAAATAAGGCATAGGAAGGGAAACCAAATCTGTTGAGGCCAAAAGGGTGCAATGAAGATGACTTTGCTCTTCAACCTGGCAGTTCTCTGTAGGAACGTTGTAATCTGGAATCAAAGGGATTGGGGGATAAGCATAAAGTAGACCAGGGGGCCAATCGTGGAGAAAAGCCTCACTTTGTGACTCCCAATGTGGGGGGATTAGTGCAAAGTAGCTGTTGCACTTGTTTAGGGGAGATGCAAACAGACTGCAAGAAGGCTAGCCCCATTGTCAGAAAATCAGTTCTGCTGCGTTCCTGTTGAGGGACCATTTGTGAGGTAATAGTATGCACCTGCTCAGTCTGTCCACTAACATGTTGGACTTCCCCAGGATATACGTTGTTGTAAGAAAGCAGTTGGAAGAGAGCGCACATTGCCAAACCCTGAGCACTTCGGCACAAGTGGTAAGATCTGGTTCCTCCTTGTTTGCTGATGTACCAAACCACTGATATGTTGCTTGTCTGAATCTCAATCATTCCCAAAGGGAGAGCATTCTGAAAGGCCTGCAACTCTAGAAGCACTGCTTTCAACTCAAGGATGCTGATGTGCAAAAGTACCTCTTCGGGGGACCATGTGCCTTGGACCGTCTTTCCCAGGTAATACCCCCACCTGGGAAGCATCTGTGGTCACAATGGCATTGGGTTGAGGGGGAATTAACAAACAGCCTTGAAAAACATCTTACTGAATTCACCACATTAGATCCCTCCTGTATATATTGGTGATCCGTAGCTGAGCCGATAAAGGTAGATGGAATATTGACTATTGGGAGGCCAGCATCCACTGGAGAAGTCTCCTGTGAAATCTGGCCAAGGGTAGTAATGTTACTGTTGCCTTCACAGGCCCCATTGCCTGAAGGACCAAGTTGGCTGAGATTTTGGTACTGCAAACTGTTTTTCACTTGTGATCTTGTCTGAACTCTGGAGAGGGGAAGTGAGGCTACAGTTGATTTCATATTGAGTAGTGCTCCTATGAATTCTAGTGTTTGACTTGATTCTAGATGAGCCTTTTTGTAGTTTATGGTTATTCTTATTTGGGCATGTCTGGATCACCTTTTCTCTTACTGAATGAACTGATGTCTGGTCGGAGAGGAGATGAGCCAGTCATCGAAGTATGGAAATACTCAGAATTCCTGCAGTCTCAAGAGAGCTACTACTACTGCCATGCATTTGGTAAACACACAGGGGGTTGTGGTGAGACCAAAGGGCAGAACTCTGAATTTGTAGTGACTGGCTCCCAGCACGAAGCACAAGAATATTTGTATGATAGTATGCACCCTGAAGATCTACTCAGCACATCCAATTATCCTTTTACAAAAGCGGAGGAATGGACTGAACTGTGACTATCCAGAACTTGGTCTCTCAAATGGATTTGTTTAAGATACTGATATTTAGAAAGTACAGTTGTGTACACTTACCATAAATGTAGATGTTAGAGTGTATTCACTGTTGCAGTCCTCACATTTGGGTTATCTGCTTGCAGTAACCCGTAACTGGCCTGATTATCAAAGTCTTGAGTCCTACGTTGGTTGCTGTCTCATCTTCCATGATGTCAGGTAGTCAGGGGTATAAAGCATGCAGCCGACGCCATTACATCAGTTTTTTTCTTGCCCCAGAGGTCAGGTGCCCCCCACATGGGAAGCAATTAAATATATATATGCAAGGTTATACCTCCAACAGAAAAGCAAATACACCAAAAACTTTTAAGCATAGAAAAGGAGAATAGAGGTATAGCCAAAAGAAGACAGGGGGCTGGAGGGAGGGTAACCAGGACTGCAACAGTGAATACACTCAAACATCTACATTTATGGCAAGTGTACACAACTGTACTATGTTCTTCATGTTTCGCTGTTGCAGTCATCACATTTGGGTAGATTCCTAAAGCTAAGGATGGGAGGAGGAATTTAGATAGCATTAGGACTAGCTATAAGGCCCTACAACAAGACTGCAGTGGCAAGACCAGCTCTGGATTTAGAGAAAATTGGCAAATGGTAATGCTTGGTGAAAGTATGTACACAACTCCAGGTAGCTCCAGATAGCAGCTTCTATGATGTTCCTGGTAGGGACACCTCTGAGAAAGGCTGTAGAGGTAGATGCAGCCCTGGTTGAGTGTGGTCTTATCCCCTGTGGGATAGGTTTTTCCATGGTGCTTATAGCAGAAAAGAATGCAATGGCCTATCCATTTAGAAATGGTTTGCTTTGAAATGGCCTTTCCCTCTGCCCCTGCAGTAAATGCCACCAGCAGCTGTTCAGATTTCCTTTGAGGTTTAGTCCTGTCCAAGTAAAATCTAAGTTGTCTGTGCACATCTAAGGAGTGCAGTATCCATTCCCCTTTGTTCTGTGGATTAGAAAAGAAGGTTGGCAAATGAATGGACCGATTAAGAGCCACACTGGATACTACCTTGGGCATGATGGAGGGATTGGTCCTGAGGGACACCCTGTCCGCATGAAAGATGATGAAAGACTCCACTGCCATAAGGGCCTGTAATTCAGACACCCTTCTTGCTTAAGTGATTGCTAAAAGGAAGGCTGTTTTCCAAGAAAGGAATTTTAACTCTGCACTTGCAGTTGGCTCAAAAGAAGGTAGAGTGAGTTAAGGTCCCAGGCTGGAATTCTTAAAAGTGAATTATCTGGATTTGAACTTTGTATTATCAGTGTCCTAACCAGGAACTTGGTGCTCTTACACCTGGTGCCACAGGGAAAGCTGGGGGGTTCTCCTGTGTGGTTTTAAGTTTTTGGCCCCTATGAGGAACTGCTTAAGCAGTGGATGAGAGAAGAGGGGTGGTTCTGTGTAGTAATGAGCTGAAATGGCTGAGGCATGAATTTTAATGGTGGAAAAGGAGAGGCCCTTGTGAAGCATCTCAGTTAAGTATTGAAGAATCTGAGGTAAATTAGGTGCTGCTGTGCCCATCCCTTGAGTTTGGTTCCAGGTACAGAATGTTTTCCATTTTTCAACATAAGATTTTCTAGTACTAGTCCTCCTTGCCTCCAGAATGACATCCAACACTTGTTTACTGAGGGATGGTAACAGAAAGATCAGGTAATTAGCCAGGCTGCCAGGTTCAGGGTTTGAAGCTGAGCTGGGACAGCAGGGTAGGGGTCTGAGGCAGGTGCCATGGTGCCAGCAGTGACACTGCGCAAGAGGGGGTTACCAGTGTTGGCGTAGCCAGTCTGGTGCAATCAGTATCGTCCTTGGTTTGTCCTGTTTGATCTTTAGTAGTACTTTGGAGAGGAGAGGCAGAGGAGGAAAGGCATATACCGATAGATTTTTCCAGGTGAAGGACAGGGCATCCACTTTCCAAGCTTGTTTGTGGGGAGTCCTTGTGCAGAATTTGTCCAATTGGTAGTTCTGGAGGGAGGCAAACTGGTCTACATCTGGGCTACCCAATTTGTTTATCAACATGCTGAAAGTCTTTGGTTCCAGTTTCCACTCGTGTGGGTCCATGAGATTTCTGCTTAGTTCGTCTGCCAGTGTATTTAGCTTTCCTGGCAGGAACTGAGCCTGTAGGTGCACTTGGTAGCTCAAGGCTGTGTTCCACAGAGCTATGGCTAGTCTGAAGAGGGGGGGTATGAATGGGTACCCCCCTGCTTGTTTATGTACCACAGAACAGTGGTGTTGTCCATCTTTACCATTAATTATCCTGGAAGAATGTGGTCCTTGAAGGCTGTCAGAGCATTCTTTACAGCTAACATTTCTTTTTGATTGATATGCAGGTGCATTTGACTTGGGTTCCATTTGCCCTGAATGCACTTCCCTGCCAGGTGAGCCCTCCATGCATAGTCTGATGCGTCTGTTAGGGTTTGGGTGGCAGGGGGTAGAGTGAATGGTAGTCCCTTGTTTTGGTAGCAGGCCTCTGCCCAGCAAAAGATCTATCTGTAGGCAAGTTATGATAGGAATCATTGCTTCTAGATCCTGAGAATGTTGACACCATAGGCTTTTTAGATACCATTGTAGTTTCCTCATATGCAGTCTTGCATATGGACTTAGGAGAATGCAGGAGGCTATGAACCCCAAGGCTTGCAGTATTTGCCTTGTAGATATAGCAGGGTTTGTGCTTTAGTTTGAAGTAAGCTGTCAAATGAATTTGTTTCTCTGGCGTGAGGAAAGCCATCTGGGAAGTTGTGTTCAAGCTTGCTACCAGGAATATAATTTGTTGACAGGGTACAAGATGTGATTTCTTTTCATTTATGGTGTACCCCAGACAAGTCAGCACCTTTTGTACAAATGCCAGATGATTCAAAAGTATGTCTTGGCTTTCTGCCTGAATTAGACAATCGTCCAGGTATGGGTATATTTGAATATTTCTTTGCCTGCAAAATGCAATGACTGGAACTAGGCACTTTGTGAATACCCTTGGTGCAGTAGATAAGCCAAAGGGCAGTGCAGAGAACTGATGGTGGATGTAGCCTGCTTTGAAGCGTAGGTATCTTCTGCAGGATTTCTTGATTGGGATGTGCAGGTAGGCTTCCTTTAAATCCAGTGTTGCCAACCAGGCTTCTTGCCTAGCATAGGAAGCAACTGGTGAAGAGTCAGCATCTTGAATTTTGGGCTCACCAAAAAAGTGTTTAGGTTAGAAAGGTCCAAGACAGGATGCCATAAGTTGTCTTTCCTGGGTACCAGGAAAAGTCTCGAGTAGAAACCTTGTCCCTTTTCCTCTTCTGGTACAGTTTGAATAGCCCTTATACTTAAGAGAGAAAGTACTTGCTTTTGAGCCTCTGCCCACTGATTTGGGGGTATATCTGGCCAACAGTTTGGGGTTAGTAACGTGTGGAAGTGAAATCTGTATCCTTGGGAGACCATTTAAAACCCATTTGTCCTGGGTAATGAGTTCCCAGTTTTTTGTCTGCAGAGCAATCTTTCCCCCTAAAGGAGCAGTCAGTTGAGAAGGGCTTGGAAGTTTTAAAGTCAGGCGATTGAGAGTTTACCAAAGGGGGGAGGTCTTACTACTCCCTGATTTGGAAGTGGGTGCCCCCCACTGCTTAGTCCTGTGAGTACCTTGGGACTGAAACCTGGGTGTTCTGCTGGTTCTGTGTTTGGACTGAGAAGGCCTGGAAGAGGCAGGAAAGGACCAATTCTTAGAGGGCCAATGCCTACTAAATCTTGGAGGCTGTACTTGTAGGAAATCTTTAACAGTTTGCATAGATTAAGCTTTCTCCTCTATCTTTTAAGTACTTCTACTTTGTTGCCAAACAGGCGGTCCTGATTTAAGGGAGCATCCAGCAATTTAACTTTAACATGATCTGGCAAAGATTGCTCTTTAAGCCAAGCATGCCTTCTAAGTACAGACTCAGTGACAGCAGCCCTGCAAGATGCCTCTAGTGAATCAAAACCACATTGCAAAGTATGTTTTCCAACTTGTTCAGCAGAATGCATTAAATCCTGGAAATCCTTATTTTCAGCAGAGTCAGGAATCAACATAATTTTAAGTTTAATCAATCCAATAATGTGCTGCTGATACTTTAACATATGAAAGTGGCAGTTTAAGGCTGTAATGGCCAAGGTTGCAGAAGTGTACTCCTTTTTACCCCATCTATCCAGCGCCCTGGAATCTCTATCAGAGGGGGTAGGATTTTTGGAAGCAGTAGCCTTAATGACCTTGAGTCCCTGTGAAATGGTAGGATTTTTAAAGAGGAACTTGAGAGTCAGGTACCCTGTGTAATACCTATCAGGTTTTCTAGGAGCAGGAGGTAAAGTGTCAGGGGCCAAACAACATTCAGAGAAAGCATCATCTACAATGTCCAGTACAGGAGGGACAGCTAAAGACCTATGTTGAGGCTGGAGTAAGAATTTCCTAAGCCTCTTTTTGGAGTCAGAGTAATCCTGGCTTTCCCAGTGGAAATGCTCCCTAAGACTATGCAAGGTTTCACCAAAAGAGACATCCTCTGGAGGGGAAGCAGAGGGAATGGAGTCCTCTGCATCAGAATCCTCATAGGTAGATAAGGGCAAATTCTGGTCAGAGAAAACAGAGATTTCAGAATCTTGATCAGAAGAATCAGAAGGAAAATCAGTCCTAGGTCTCTTGGAGGGAGAAGGGTGGCTTCTCCTGATTTGAGTAATAAGGTCTTCAGCCATTCTTGTTTTTTAGGCATAGGGGCCTGACCATGCAGTCTGAGCATCGGTTTTCTGGGCATAGATCGAGTTTTAGGCCTTGAAGAAGCTGGCGTCAGTTTAATATGCAAGTCAGTAGGCCTGAATACACCCTCAGAAGCGGGTGCCTGCACAGCAGCTCCGGACTCATCCAAGGTAGAGACACCCGCAGGTTCCACAGTCAAAGAAGCATCTCGCGGCATACCAGACTCCGAATGGGTGTCGGTAGAGGACTGAGAATCTGATGTACCGGGTATCAGGGGCTGCAAAAGTGCTTGAGTACCAGCGAACTGGCGACTAGCTTAGGAGAAGCATCGTCAGCAGCTTTGGACCTATGCAGTCTGTCATTATCTTTGTGTTTTTTCAGAAGGTCGGTAGTCGGGTGGCTTACCGAAGCCCTTTCTAGACAACTGAACAGAGTACCAAAATATTTGGATGCGAAAATGAACAGACAATGAATAGTACAAGGTTTGAATCTGGCACAAAACTGACAGCGAGGTACGTCGTGGTCTGGGCCTAGGCAAGGAATGCAGTACGAATGAAAATCTTTGAGGTATTTGCTTGTTAACTTTTACTGACATTGATTTAGAGCAAGAAAAAGGATCCCCCAACAGGGGACTTAGCTTAGATGAAGACTTCGGATCTGAAACTCGAAAATGAAATTTTCATGAGTCGGCCGACCGGCACTTGCGAACTGCTTCTACTTCGGGCACTGAACGGCAAGAAAGACTGATGTAATGGTGTCGGCTGCATGCTTTATACCCCTGACTACCTGACGTCATGGAAGATGAGACAGCAACCAATGCAGGACCCAAGACTTTGATAATCAAGCCGACTGAGGGCTACTGCAAGCAGATAACCCAAATGTCATGACTGCAACAGTGAAACACGAAGAACATGTGGTGAGTTTCCTTGACCAAATCCCTCTGGAGGTGGGTGAAATGTGCCCAATAATTAAACGCCCGCAAACCGAAGACAGCTGAGGCGAAGACCCACTGTCTGTATCTGCTGATCACCTGAGACTCCAGTAAAGGGGATGAACAGACGTACTCTGCTCCATCTGGTTGAGGGGATGAACAGACGTACTCTGCTCCATCAGCTCCTTTTTGGTGGTGGCAGCTACCACAATACCATCGACTGGTACCCCTTTCGACCAAATCTGTCAGTACGAGGAGTCAGCAACTTAGTCTGCGTGTTTCAGTACTGGCTCCACTGGTCTCCTCAGAGGACTGGGGTAGGGAAGACCATCCAACCTTCAACTTCAGGATTTCTAAGATGTCTCCGAAGGAGACATCCTCGAGTGGAGATATGGGGGACCTGTCCCCTTCATCGAGGTCAGAAATCTCAGTGAGAGACTCCTTAGGAAAGTCTAGGTCCCTCTTCTTGCATGATCTCTTCCGAGGCACCTCCTCTGAGGGGGGGGGGGTGCAGGGGAGTATTCAGAAGAGAGGGGAACTCCCAATGGGGCAACTCCCGCCTGAAGGCTCAAGAGGGCTGACCAGGAACAGGATGAAAAGTGTCCACTCTAGGGGGCTGAGAAGGTCCCTGTATAGCAGGGGAGGCAGACCTGGCAATGAAAAACGTCCTCTCTACTACCTGGAAGGCTGCAGGACTGGACATTGCCCCGTCCCCTCCCCCAGCAGGAATGGCCGTCTGGGAAGAAGGAACAGAACATGTCAGCACCTTCAGACATCTAGATAATATTGGCCCCGAGCTATAGAGGGCCAAAGCACCGAGGGGCAGGGACCAGTCCAAAAAAACTGGACCACAGCCCCCCCCCAGGACTCCAGGGCAACAGGTCAGGCCCCGGACCCAGTTTGCTCTGGGGGAGGAACAGCAGAACTGGTCAGGGACTCAGAGTAGAGACAAAATGGACTAAGAATCCCTGTTGCCTCCCCACCACTCCCCAGGGCCAGAAAGTCCGACACCAACCTGGTTCAGATGAAATGAGGAAATCACAGGATCAGGGGAAGGATCCCTAGCCAGATGGGCAGGGGATGCTGGAAACCCCAACTCAACCTGAGCTTTAAGAAAGGGCCTCATCATCCTGTCCCTTTTGGAGGGGAGCAGGCTCCTGGAGGACATAGAAGATGTGGAAGACCTGGCTGGGAACATCTCCCATGCCTCTCTGAAGATCTGATTCTGTGCCTGGGAGCCTCAAAGAGCTGCTCACTGCCAGAACCCAAAGGAGAGTCCTCAATCACAATGGTGGGTTCTCAGTTGGACCAGAGAAACTAGGATATGACAGGCTGGGTTTTTTGGAGGAAGTGGACCCTGGAACAGACCGGGCCTACCTCTTATGGTTAGAGGGGCCAAGCTTGGCCAAGGAAATGGCCAATGGACCTTCCCCGGACCATACCCATAAGCAACAATTTGCTGCAACGCTTGACCAAGGCCCTGGGGTTGAATGCAGCGCAAATGCATTCCAGGTGGTCAGCAGCCAAGCAATAGAGGCACTCCTTGTGCGAATCGGACATGGGCATCTTCCTACTACATGAGGATCAAGTCTTGAACCTGGTTGGCTTGTCAGACATCTTGGGACAGGCCAAACACCCAAACCAACAAGAGCACACAAAACTCAGAAACCAGGGACAAAACCCAAGTCTAAAAGTCAACAGACAGCACAAACAGCCAACAAACTACTACTGCCAAACATTCTACAAATTAATGCAAGAAAAAATAAGGCAGGCAAAACTCTTTTTGGTGCCAAAAGATCAAACAGATAAATGGGAGGGGAGGTTAACTCTAACTACAACACAGCAAACAAGACAGGAAATTAAGAGCAATATGCTAGAATACAATAATATACAAGAAAATATAAGAAAATATAGCAAAAACAAGCACTTATCCCTATGAAGAGACTTGAGCCCAAAAATCATGTCTGAAGCTAGCAAGCAGCAAATATGATCTGAGGGGTTTGAGGGCAGCAAGAGATAATGAGAGTGGGAGGATCTCGAGCCCATGATCTATCTGAAAAGTTTCCGGCTCGGATCCATTGTTGGATCCTAAGACCCAAGAGTGAGGAATAGTGACATGGATAACATCAGATCAAAACTACATTTCAGTTCCTGCAAGGCTTTGCCCTTGTCCTGGAGGGACTTGAAAAGGTCAGCAGCAGCAGACCCGAAAATACTTTTTTTTATCCAAAGGAGTATCCAAAACTCTGGCCTTGATGTCATCATGCAAAGCCGGAAGACGTAGCAAAGAATAACACCTCATAACTGAACCAAAGCAGCAGCCCTGGAAGACACACTAGCTGCATCAACATCACAGATGCATTTGACTGAACGGCAAGCAACTTGCTAAGAGCAGCATAGCAGGGAAAGTGCCAAAGCCTTCCCAGTCAGGAAGGTCAGAAACCACCTTAGAAACCTGAGAAAGAGCAGCCAAAACATACCTGGTCATATGAGTCTGGTAGTTAATGGCACTAAAGGCCACGTGGCAGCAGTGTAAACTTTCTTGCTGAATCTTTCCATGTCCCTACTATCCTCATCAGAAGACAGCAGTCTGGTGGAGGGCAACAACTTGGATGGCTTATCAGAAGAGACTTACACTACAGAAGAGTCAGCAGATGGGCATTTAAAGAAATTTGCACTCCTCAGGCACCTTGCAGAACCTATCAGGCCTTTTTTGCTGCAGGAGGCTGAGGATTGAAGGCTACAGAAGCTGCAGAAAAAGAAGTTATGTTCTTACTATAACGTTCCATGTTTGTTGTCCTTCATCTCGCCTTCCTTCTTTCTGGTTGGGTTCGGAGCCGATCTCGGCTCCGACTCGGCCACTTCTATAGCTCGAAGACTTTACTGACTCGAAGCTAACCCCCTATCCCAGCATGCCCAGCAGTAGCTACCCAGATCTCTTTTGTGATAACTAACCAGTAGACTAAAAGGGAACTATAAAGTTACCAGACAAATTATTCAAACATTACTTTTTCCTTGTGTATAAAAACAGAATAACAAGGATAACAAGGACTATATCCATAGCTGAAATGCAACTAAGGACTCAGCCCATGTAGCCAAAGAATGAAATCCTCTCAATCATCCAGACTGGGGGAAGGAGGGAGGGATGCAAAAAAGAAAGAGATGAAGGACAACAAACCTGGAACGTTATGGTAAGAACATAACTTCTTTATGTTATGTTGTCCAATCTCGCCTTCCTTCTTTCTGGTTGGGACAGCGTCCCTAGCACCTGAATCCTGGGCGGCTCACTTGGGGGGGGTAGAGTCTTCAGGACCGTGGAACCAAAGGATGCCCTATTCCGAGAGGCCACATCCACTTTGTAATGAGTAATGAAGGTATGGGGGGTAGCCCATGTTGCTGCCGCACAAATAGTATCTAACAGAGGTTTCGCTTGAAAGGATATATGAGGTAGCTAAGGATCTAGTAGAGTGTCATAGGTTCATAGGTTTATACTAGGCTATCTGCCCTAAGGCATTTATAAGCCTAGCCCAAAGTTTTGTGGCTTACGCCACCCCTTATATGAAAAAATACTGTACCCATTAGTTTGTTGTGCCTCTGTCCAGCAGTGACACAGAGATGATTCCCAGGGTAAACCTACGATCTCCCATCCACAGGTCAAGATTTCTCTTGAACAGAGCCAGCGAGGTGCTCTGCCTCATATGGACCGGGATTTTATTCCACAGCATAGGGAGTCTCTGAGTGATAAATCTATCCCTCCAGCACGTCCTATTTATATCGGTGCTAAGGTTTAAGTTGCTTGCTCTAGTGGTTTTGTTGGATTTGGATTTTTTGAGGTGGAGCATGTCCATTAATTCTGGGTTGGACATGGCCTTGTATGTCAGGCACATGTCACCTCTGAGCAGACGGTATGCGACTGAATAGAGCTGGAGTTTCTTCAATCTGGCAGCATATGACAGATTTTGGAGTCCCTTTATCCTTTTGGTGAGGAACTTTTGGGGTCTCTCCAATTGCTGCAGATGTCGGGTGAGATACATCCCGAATGGGGCATTGTACTCGATCATTTGTCTGATAAGTGAAGAGTACAGGGGAACAATGACCTCACTAGATCTGGATGTGAATCCCTTCATGATTAGGTGGGGAATATAGAAGGTCTTTCTAACCACTTTAGCAACGTGAGTGTCAAAAGAAAGGCCACTGTCAACCTGGGTCCCCAGGTCCCTGATAACCTCTTCTGTGCTTAGTGGATTGCCACCTATATGGTAGCTTGGGGTTACCTTGTTTTTCCCGAAGGGTATGACTATACATTTTTTGGCGTTTAACTTCAGGCCATGGCTCTGGCACCAGCTATCTGTTTCCTTCTGAAGGATATCCGTGTCCGATGCACTTTCCACTATGGCGCCCAGTTTGCAGTCGTCTGCAAACTTTGTCAGCCAAAGTCCTCCCATGTTGGCCTGTACTTCTGAGAAGTAGATGCCGAACAATAGGGGGCCAAGGACCGAGCCCTGTGGGACACCACTTGTGACCGGCTTGGAGTCTGACATAGCGCCAGCAACTCTAACCCTGTGGGTTCTGTCCTTAAGCCAGTTTGAAACCCATCTTGTGACATATGGGTTTACATTTAAGCTGGTAAGTTTTTCTACAATACCCGAGTGGGGTATTGTGTCGAAAGCCTTTGCAAGGTCAAGGTAGGCTGTATTGACTGCCTTTCCCTCATCAATGGCCTTGGTGACTGTTTTGAAGAAGTCGACCAAGTTCAAAAGGCATGATCTGCCCTTGACGAAGCCAAACTGGGTCGGGTCCAATGTCTGCAAGTCCCCTATATCTTTGTTTATGAGCTCCATTATGATCCTCTCCATAGCTTTGCAGACTAGACTTGTTAAGCTTATGGGGCGGTAATTACCAGGGTCCGTGAGGCACCGCCTTTGTGGAGTGGGACCACAGTTGCCGTACGCCACTCCTTGGGCACGTATCCTGTGGTAAGGCTGAGATTAAACAGCTGCCTTAATGTGCGAGCTTAATTCCTTATTTAGCTCGTGTAGCACACAGCCGGGGGCACCATCTGGTCCCATTGATGCTGTGTTTTTAGCTTTAGAGAGAGCAGCTTTCACCTGCGCATTTGAGATGTCTGGGAGGCTACACTCCGCTGGGATAGTTATCTCTCCTTTAGGGGGGGAGAGGGGGGTGAAGTTTGCACTGAACCTGTCTGCCAGCATGTTGGCAATGTCTGTGGGTTCAGTGATTTTTGTATCATTTTGGACTAATTCTGAGCATATCTGGGAGTTTCCACCCAGGTTCCTAACATAGCTGAAAAAGGCCTTATGATTGTCCTTTGAATCCATGGCAATTTTTCTCTCAAAATTGGCCTTAGTTGATTTTATGAGTGCTCGTATTTTTTACTAATAATGATCAGGGGTGACTTCCCTTTTATGGATTTTGTTCTATCATGTAATAGCTTTCTCCTCTTATTGTAAAGTTTGTTAATGGCTGGGGTCCACCAGACTGGACGTTTGCCCTTTGTGGAAAGAGTCTTGGTTTTATTTGGGATTGCCTGATCCATGCAGTCCTGGAGGAATTCATAGAAGGCATTTGTAAGGGCTTCCGCAGCTTGGGTTGTGGTTTCCACTGGCTCAGGGGCCTTGAAGGATACCATACCAGTCTTGAGTAGTGTGAAGTTTGCTTTAGAGAAGTTCTTCACTGTGGTCTTTTTTGTTTGGGGTGTGGGCGGGATGTGGATTTCCAGTGAGATTAGTTTATGATCAGATCTCACCAATGAGGGATATATTTCCGGTGTGGAGCATTTTGTCCCCATGTTTGTGATAATGAGATCTAGTATGTTTTCTCCTCTCGTGGGAACAGTGACTAGCTGTTCCATGGCATTTGAATTTATGAACTCTAGGAACCGTTGGGCTAGAAAGTTAGGGCTTGAGTAATGTTCCCAGTCTATATTCGGGTAGTTGAAGTCACCCAATATGATGGTGTTTGGAGATACATTTATACCCTCCAGTGTCTTCAGGAAGGCTGTCCTCTAACCTTTCCCAGAATTGGCACATTCCGTGACTCATAAATATAAGTGACAGTGTTGGAAAGCCACTTTGACAAAGTCACCTTAGAAACTTGGGCACCTCGTTTGCTTTGCAAGAAGGCTATGAACAGTTGATCCGATTTTCTAATGTCCTTGGGTTCTTTGCAGATTAAAGTGCAACTGCCAGTGTACATCCAATTGATGTAGTCTGTACTCTGCCTTGTTGTCATAATTTGGAAAGAAAACGGAGTTCAATGGACTGATTTAAGTTTTACTCTGAACATACTTTTGTTAGGAGGGAAGGGTTTGTTCTGAGACAGACTCTGTCCTTGTGCAAAATCAGATAAGGCAGGCGGATGGAAAGTGCTTGTAACTCTGAAACCTGCCTAGCTGATGTAATGACAATCAGAAAAAGGGCCTTCCATGACAAAACTTTTAGAGAACAGGCTGGTTCGAAGGGGGGGGAAGTAGTAGAGCTGCTAGGACCAAATTTAGATCCCAAGGATGGAGAGGTTCTCTAATAGGAGGACTTAGCAGGGTAGTACCTTTCAAAAAGGCTTTACATAGTTTATGAAACATGATGCTAGATCCTAGGAGACCCACATGAAAGTTGGAAATAGCAGCCAGCTGAACTCTAACCGTAGCTGCAGCTGCTCCTTCTTCAAACATTTAGTTAACAACATTGGCATAAAATGGTCACCAATGTTTAAATTTATTAATAGTAAAACAAACTTTTTTGTACATTTTTCTGTTTAATTCTGTTAACATAACATGTGTTTACAGTCATAGGCTTTAACTGCAAACAGTAGTTTAAAGTGAAGTTTTAGATATGATTCCCAAAAATTTTATGTATAAAATTAGCCTTGGGATCCCTCCTCGTATATAGCTTCAGTAGTAGTAATACCTCAATAGGTTTTATAAAAATATTAACAGTATGCAAATACGAAGCATTAATGAACATAATAATTGCTTGTATTTATATGAGGACAAGGTTTTAAGTTCATAACATCTTGAAAGTGTTTTTAAAAGAAGTTATTTTGACTTTCAAAGTCAGTAATACAATAAGGCATCTGGACCATTAGTTTTTAGTTCTTTAAGGTTGTCATGGTTTCATTAAATTGTAGAATGCACTTTACTATGATAGGTTAATGAATTTCAATATGAATGTATATAATAAATGGTTTGGAAATTAAGGTTGTCTGAAGAAGGCGGGTTATTTGAACCTGCCGAAAGCGCTTACGTTTATCTGCCTGGAATTGTGGAATAAATCTGTGCTTTTTATTTCTCTTATCGTGTGCTGTCCGTGTTTTTTGCTGTTTCAGTTCTACTTGGTTTGGTCTTCAAACATTTCAGCCAAAAAATCCAAAATTTTTGAAATTGGTGCAGTAAAAGGATCAATATTATTTTTCTCAGCCCAAAAGGAGAACCTCTTCCATTTACTAGAGTAAAGTTTGCTTTTACAAACCAACTACTAGGAAACTAAAATATGTTGGACCATTGGGGAGATATCTGGGAGCCTGGCTAAGATCGGAAGTGAAGAAACCAAGTAGTCAGCTTTAGAGTTTGAATGGAGGAATGAAGAGCACCAGACTGATGTATCAGGAGGTCTGGAAAAGAGTCCAGAATCCAAGGCTCCTCTTGCAGGTAATGCCAAAGAAATGGGAACCATATCTGACGAGGCCAGTAAGGAGCAATAAGGATCAACTTGCAACTCGACGACTTTGCTTTCTGTAGAACTTTGGGGATTAGAGGGAAAGGCATACAGCACCCTGGGGGGGGGGGGGGGGGCAATCATGAGCAAGTGCATCCCTAGGTGACTGTCTCAGTGGGGGGACTAGGGCAAAACAGCTGGATGCAAAGAGATAGCAGCATGACTGGCCCTATCTGCGAAAAATAATTTCCGCAACTTCTTGTTTCAGAGACCACTTGTGGGGCATGAGGATGGCCCTGCTGAGCTTGTCTGCTATCATGTTGGACTTCCCAGAATGTGTACTGCAACCAGAAAACATTGTGAAGAGATCGCCAACACAAGGGGTAAGATTTGGTTCCACCCTGTTTGTTGATGTATCACACCGACATATTGTCCATCTGAATTGCTATGGTCCCCAAAGGAAGAAAATCTTGAAGTGCTTGCAATGCTAATAGCACCGCTCTCATCTCCAGGACATTGATGTGCAAATGGTACTTGTGCAGTTGCCAGGTCCCATGGACTGTCTGTACCAGATAATGCCCCCCCACCTATCTGGGAAGCGTCTGTGGTCACTGTGGCTACTGGCTGATGGGCTAGAAATGGTCTGCTTACACTAACTTGGGGAGAATGGAGACACCAATATAGATCTTTCTTGCAAGCATCTGTGATTAAGATCATTTGTGACATTGGCAGATCCTGGTACGACCACTGAGTGAAGAGGAGCCACTGCAGGATCCTCATATGGCAGCGTGCTAAGGGGAAACAGTGTAATAGCCGTGGCCATCGAACCCAAAACCTTCAGTACATATCTTTCTTAAATTTTTGTCTTTGACAGGAGTACGGAGACTTGATGTTGAACGGTAGCGACCCTTTCCTGTGTAAGCTTGGTTACCATGTTTCTTTTATCTAGTTGAGCGCCTATGAAAGTAATAGACTGAGGGCAACAAGGCAGACTTTTTGTAGTTTACAGTTATCCCTAGTGTTGCACAAGTGTGAACTGTGTAGTCCCTGGCTCTTAAGAGATGATGCTCGGTGGATATGGAAACACTTGGAATCCTAAACGCCTCAGGTGAGCCATCACTACTGCCATGCATTTGGTGGACACCCTGGGGGTGCTGTGGTGAGACCAAAGGGCAGAGCTCTGAATTGGTAATGATTAACTCCCAGCCGGAAGTGTAGATGACTCCTGGATTGCCTATCCATTTTTATATGATAGTATGTATCCTGGAGATCAATAGAGCACATCCAATCGACCTTACCCAAAAAGGGTAGAATGGACTGCAGTGTCACCATCCGGAAAGTACAGTTTTGTACCTACCATAAATGTAGATGTTCGAGTGCACATACAGCTGCAGTCATCACACACGGGTTATCCTGCCGTCAGGCGGGTCCTCGGTCGGCCGAATTCCAAAGTCTAGGTCCGGCGTCGGTTGTCGTCGCTTCTTCCCAGACATCAGTGCGGCAGGGGTATAAAAGAGGCAGCCAACGCCATTTTCTTCAGTTTGTCTTGCCCCAGATGTCAGGTGCCCCCAGAAAGGAAGGCAAAACATGATGTCATGCAAACATACATAAGCAGATAAATCAAAACAGTAGTTGCAAGCAAATACACCATAAAGGATTACCCCAAACAGGTTGTATGTTAAAGGGGTTTGTCATAAGCCCTGTCCTAAGAGGGGATGGAGGGAGGGTAACCTGGACTGCAGCTGTATGCGCACTCGAACATCTGCATTTATGGTAGGTACAAAACTGTACTATGTTCATCGTGCATACAGCTGCAGTCATCACACTTGGGTAGAATCCCAAAGCTAAGTAAGGGTGGCTGGTACTAAGCAGAATTAGGAGGGGCTAGAATGCCCTGCAGGACTGCTGTGGCAAAGCCCGCTCTAGATTTTAGGAATAGTGGAAGGTGGTAGTGCTTGGAGAAAGTGTGCACTGAACTCCAAGTAGCCGCTTCCAAAATGTCCTTGGTAGGGACCCCCCCTGAGGAAAGCTGCTGTGGTAGCTGTAGCCCTGGTGGAGTGGGATCTGATGTATACAGGCACTGATTTTCCATGAAATGAATAACAAAAGCGTATGCAGTGGGCTATCCATTTTGAAATAGTCTGTTTGGAAATAGCCTTTCCTTGAGCACCTGTAGCATAGGACACAAAGAGCTGCTTAGATTTTCTGAATGACTGTTCTGTCCAAGTAATAACGAAGTTGCCTGTGAATGTCCAAGGAATGTAGTAGCCTCTCTCCTTTGTTCTGTGGATTTGGATAAAAGGAAGGTAAATGAATAGACTGATTTAAAGCCACACTGGATACTACCTTTGGCATGAAGGTAGGGTTAGTTCGTAAGGAAACCCTGTCCTGCAGGAAAATGATGAATGGTTGCACAGCCATGAGGGCCTGTAGCTCCGAAACCCTGCGTGCTGAGGTAATAGCCAGAAGGAAGGCTGTTTTCCATGACAAGTATTGTAGCTCTGCTGAAGAAGCCGGCTCAAAAGGAGGCAGTGTCAGCTTCTCCAATACGAAGTTGAGGTCCCAAGCTGGAGCTGGTGGTTTCCGTGGGGTTTTATATTTTTTGCCCCTCTGAGGAACTGCCTTAATAGAGGATGTGAGAATAAAGGAGGATCCGTATTGTACTGTGCTGAAATGGCTGAAGCGTGGATCTTGATGGAAGAGAAGGAGAGGCCACTTTTTAACATCTCAGTTAGGTACTGTAAAATCTGAGGTATATGTATTACCCAAGGATTCTGACCCTTTGCTTGATTCCAAGAACAAAATCGTTTCCATTTGGCGGAGTAGGTTTTTCTAGTGGAGGGTCTCCTGGCCTCCAAGATGACATCCTGTACCTCCTTGGAGAGGAGAGTTTGTTGGTAAAAACTAAGGTATTCTCCATGCAGCTAGATTTAGAGTTTTGAGCTGGCTGTGAAGGGTCTTTAATTGTGCTGGGACAACAGAAGAGGAACTTGAGGAAGGATCCATGGTGGTGAGTGTGACAGGCTCTTTAGGAGAGGATACCAGTCCTGTTGTGGCCAGTCTGGAGCAATGAGAATCATTTGTGGCCTCTCTGCCCTGGTTTTTAATAGGACTTTAGCCAGTAGAGGCAGGAAGGCATAGACTGTCAATGTTGTCCAATTGAAAGACAGTGCGTCCACTTTCCAGGCCTGTGGATGATAGGTCCTTGAGCAGAATTTTTCCAACTGGTAATTTCTGTGGGTAGCAAATAGATCTATGTCTGGCTGTCCCCATGCCTGAGTTATCTTTGAGAAGACTTGAGGATGCAACTTCCATTCGTGTGGGTCTGTCATATTTCTGCTCAAGTTGTCTGCCAGTGTGTTTTCCTTCCCTGGCAGGAATTGTGCCTGTAGTTGAATTTGTAATTCCAGTGCTGTGTTCCACAGGGTCATGGCTTGCCTGCACAGGTGGTATGAATGCGTTACCCCCTGTTTGTTTATGTACCACAGGACTGTGGTGTTGTCTGTCATTAATAGCTGGCCTGGATGCAGTAGGTCTTTGAAGGCCATAAGAGCATTTTGTACGGCTAGCATCTCCTTTTGGTTAATGTGTAGGTGCATCTCTTTTTGGGACCATTTTCCCTGAATACACTGGCCTGCCATGTGTGCTCCCGTAGTCTGAGGCGTCTGTTGTGATGATTTGAGTTGCTTGTGGTAAACAGAAAGGAAGACCTGTGTTTCATTGGCATGCTTGAGCCCACCACAAAAATTCCTTTTGAAGGCATGGAATGAGTGGTATAACTGTTTCCAAGCTGTGGCTGTGCTGAGACCATAAGTTTTTTAGGTACCATTGCAGTTTCCTCATATGCAGCTTTGCAAATGGTATTAGTAGGATGCAAGATGCCATGAACCCCAGCGCCTGCAGGATTTTCCTTGCAGTTAGCCTGGTTAAAGTTGCCATTTTGTTGTAGTATTGAGACGGTTGCCCTTGTTTGTCTGGCGTGAGGTAGGCCATCTGGGTTGTTGTATTTAAGCTGGCACCCAAGAAAATTATCTGTTGAGAAGGTATTAGTTTTGATTTCTTTTTGTTCACTGTGTACCCCAGGCAGTTTAACAGTTTTATTACAAACGCCAGATGTTGCAATAGAAGGTCCTTTCTGTCTGCTTGGATCAGGCAGTCGTCCAGATATGGGTAGATTTGGATTCCTCGTTGTCTGCAGAAGGCAATTACTGATGCCAGGCATTTCGTAAACACTCTGGGCGCAGTAGATAAGCCAAAGGGCAATGCAGAGAATTGGTAATGGGTTGAACCTGCAAGAAATCTGAGGTATCTTCTGCAATCTTGTCTGATAGGGACATGCAGGTATGCCTACTTGCGGTCCAACGTTACCAGTCAAGACTCCTTGCCCAGCATGGGAAGAAGCTGCTGTAATGTGAGCATCTTGAATTTTGGTACCTCTAGATACGTGTTTAGAATAGATAGGTCTAAGATGGGTCTCCAGTCTTTGTCCTTCCTTGATACCAGAAATAGCCTTGAATAAAAACCTTGACCTTGTTCTTTTGCAGGTACCTCTTGAATTGCTTTCATATCCATGAGAGCGGAAATTTGCCTTTGTGCCTCTGCCCATTGATTTTGTGGCAGGTTTGGCATGCCTCTCATTTTTGGAAGGGTGTGAAAGTGGAACCTGTAGCCTCTGTCTATAATATCCAGAATCCATTTGTCTTGTGTAACAATGTGCCAGTTTTTTGAAAATAAGCCCAGTTTTCCGCCCAAAGGTGCTGCCATTATATCTTTGTTTGGCAGGCATAGGGGAAAGTCATTGCATCTGTTTTCTAAATGACTGTGGCATAGCTTCTCCACCTCTGGGGGCTGGTGTTTTCCACCGTCTAGCTCTGTAAGATCCTTGAGGTTGCTCTCTACCCCTTGGGCATCTGTATCTGCCCCTTTGGGGTCTGTCCGTGGCTGGAAAGGACCAATTTTTTGAAGGCCAGTTTCTGCTGAAGCGTGGAGGCTGCACCTGCACGAAATCTTTAACTGTTTGCATAGATTTCGCTTTTTCCTCCATTTTCTTTAGTACCTCCTCAGCTTTAGCACCGAACAATACATCTTTTTGTAGTGGTGCATCTAATAATTTTGCTTTGACATGATCTGGTAAGGTTTGCTCTTTGAGCCAAGCATGTCTACGTATGACAGACCCCGTGACAGCAGCTCTGCATGAGGCCTCTAAAGCATCAAAACCACACTGGAAAGTATGTTCCCCCACTTGTTCTGCTCCATGCAACAAATCCTGCAACTCTTTCAAGTCTGGCTGTTCTGTTTGTGTCATTTTGCCTTTCAGCTGAGATAGCAAGAACTGTTGGTATTTTAACACATGAAATTGACAGTTTTAATGCCCTCATGGTTAAAGTGGCTGATGTATACACCTTTTCCCCCCACCATTCTAATGCTCTAGAATCTCTCTCTGAAGGCAAAGGGTTTTTAGCAGTAGAGGCCTTAATCCCCTTGGGACCCTGTGAAATTGTTTCTGGGTCAGCAGTATGGCTTTTATTAAGGAACTGGTGAGAATCAGGAACCCGGTAATATCTGTCTGGTTTAACAGGGGCTGGAGGTAATGAGTCTGGATTAAGACTGGCTTCTGTGTACACATCATCCAAAATATCTAAGACAGTAGGAATAGCCAGGGGCCTATGCTGGGGAAGTAGTAGAAATTCCCTGAGCCTTTTCTTGGAATCTGAGTAATCTTGGCCTTCCCAGTGGAAGTGCTCTCTCAATGTATGCAGGGTTTCCCCAAAAGAGAAGTCCTCAGGGGGAGACCGAGGGAATAGACTGCTCAGCATCAGAGTCTTCAAATGGGGAATAGGTGTAAATCCTGGTCCCTCAGAATGGTCTGAAGTAATAGAAGCCTGGTCTGAGGAAGGGTAGTCTTCCTCCAACCTGGGTCTTTTGTCTGAGGGGGGTTGAGAACCCCTGATGAGAGCAATCAAATCCTCAGCCATTTTAAGCATCTGTTTTTTAGGCATGGGGCCTTGAGAGGGGGTCTGAGGCCCTTGTTTTTTAATTTTCATTGCAGCTTTAGACTTAGTGAATGATTTAATATAGGAGGTGGTAGGCCTGAAAATGCCTTCAGAAATGGCAGGCCTCGCTGAAATTTCAGTTTCCCCGCCAAGAGTGGCGTCGGTATTTGCAGTGGGAATGGAGACCGAGGATCCTGCGGCCTCGGGTACTGAAGTCGCCGGTAAAATAGTTTCATCGGTAGTCAGGGGCTGCGTAGGCTCCTCGCTGAGAACCGGAGAACCGGTAGTCGGCCTAAGCATGCTCTCAGTACTCGGTACAGGCCTCTGATGTCTATCCTTATCCTTGCGTCTTTTGCCTAAAACTGGCGTTGGTGCATCCGACGACATGATATAATTAAATTTTTTGCCAAAATAATGAAGGGCGAACTCCGCCCGGCGTTTAATAGTGCGCTTGTTAAACCTAGCACAAAAACGGCAGGCCGAGACGTCGTGGTCTGGCCCTAAGCAAGGTATACAGTAGGAGTGAAAATCCTTATGCGGCATTTGCTTCCCAAAAGAAATGCAATTATTAACGTCTGACATCGGTCTGAGGCAAGAAAAGTTTCCCCAACGGGGTACTTAGCTTTAAAGAAGACTTCTGCTGAAATACTGTTCGTAAATCTCAGGAGCTGGCCGACTGGCACTTGCGAACTGCTTCAGGCACCGCACGGCAAGAAAGCCTGAAGAAAATGGCGTCGGCTGCCTCTTTTATACCCCTGCCGCACTGACGTCAGGGAAGAAGTGACGACAACCGACGCCGGACCTAGACATTGGAATTCGGCCGACCGAGGACCCGCCTGACGGCAGGATAACCCAAGTGTGATGACTGCAGCTGTATGCACGATGAACATCTTGGTTTTCTTTAATGACATGTTTAAATTGCTGAGGTCTAAAATGGGCCTCCAGTCTCCTGTCTTTCTTGGAACCAAAAAGAACCTTAGTAAGTTCTGGATTCGATTTGGTCTGCGGGGATTTCCTGAACAGCTCTTTTGTGAAGCAGACATTTTACTTATAAAGTTGCTTGATCCCAAAGATTGGGTGGAACATATGGGATTGACTGTTTTTGACTTCTTGGCAGTGCTTGGGAGAAAGGAATTTTGTTACCCCTGGATATGATGGACCGTACCCATGTGTCATCTGTTATGTCTTGCCAGGCTTTTGGGTACAGTGATAATCTGCCCCTGACTGCCTCCAGAGGTGGACAGCCGGGTAATCCTTCAGGGATTCTGCAAGGGCCTGGCAGAGAAAGTACAGTTGTGTACATTTACCATAAATGTACTGTTCAAGTGTATTCACTGTTGCAGTCATTAAATTTGGGTTACCTGCTCCGTAGTAGCCCTCAGTCGGCCGGATTAACAGTCTTGGGTCCTGCATCGGTTGCTGTCCATTCTTCCATGACGTCAGGTCATCAGGGGTATAAAACATGCAGCCTACGCTTTTACATCAGTTTTTCTTGCCCCAGATGTCAGGTGCCCCCCTAATAGGGAGCAATTAAATCTATAAATATAAGGAAATACCTCCAACAAAAAAGCAAATACACCAAAAAGCGTTTTGAGCATAGCAAGTGAGAGAAGAGGTATAACCAAAAGAAGAAAGGGGGCTCGAGGGAGGGTAACCAGGACTGCAAAATTGAATACACTTTAATGTCTAGATTTATATGTTAAGTGTACACAAAGTACAGTTTTGTACCTACCATAAATGTAGATGTCCGATAGATATGCAACTGCAGTCCTGACATATGGGTTGTCCTGCCTCAGGCAGCCCTTCGGTCGGCCAGATTCCAAAGTCTGGGTCCGGCGTCGGCCGATGTCGCCTCCTTCCTGACGTCAGAGCGGCTGGAGTATAAAGGCATCAGCCGACACCATCTTCTTCAGTGTTTCTTGCACCAGATGCCAGGTGCCCTCCAATGAAGGCTAAATTTGGTGAATGGATAAACAAAAAATCAGACATGCACAACAGTAACAAACAGATACACCATAACATATATCCCCAGCTGATAGGTAAGGGGAGTAAGGACCCAAAATGGGAAAAACAGAGGGGTAGGAGGGAGGGAAAACCTGACTGCAGTTGCATATCTATCGGACATCTACATTTATGGCAGGTACAAAACTGTACTATGTCCTTCAAGAACGCAACTGCAGTCCTGACATATGGGTTGAATACCATAGCCAAGCTGGGGGTGGTAGGACTAAGCAAGAGATGGTGTAGCTAGAAGGCCCTGCAGGACTGCCGAAGCAAAGCTTGCTCGGGATCTGGAGTATAATGGCAGGTTGTAGTGTTTGGTAAATGTATGCACGGAGCTCCATGTAGCAGCCTCTAGAATGTCGTTTGTAGCCACTCCTCTTAGAAAAGCTGTGGATGTGGCCATAGCTCTGGTGGAGTGTGGTCTAATATTAGCTGGCACACTTTTTCCATGAAAAGAATAACAGAATCTGATGCAGTGTCCAATCCATTTTGAGATAGTTTGTTTGGTGACTGCTTTCCCTTGCACTCCGGCAGCATAGGCTACAAACAGTTGGTCAGACTTCCTGGTGGACTTTGTTCTGTCCAAGTAGTAGCGTAGTTGTCTGTGAATGTCTAAAGTATGCAGCAATCTTTCCCCTTTATTTTGAGGATTAGGAAAGAAAGTAGGCAGGGAAATTGCTTGGTTTAGAGACACTCTGGATACCACCTTAGGCATGAATGAAGGATTGGTCCTAAGGGAAACTCTGTCCTGATGAAAGATGATAAAGGGAGGAACTGCCATGAAGGCCTGTATCTCCAAGACTCTTCTTGCTGAAGTGACTGCCAACAGGAAAACCGTTTTCCAAGAGAGGAATTGCATTTCTGAAGATGCTGCTGGATCAAAAGGAGGTAGAGTTAATTTTTCCAAGACATAATTGAGGTCCCATGCAGGGATTGGTAGCTTCCTTGGAGGTTTGATATTCTTTATGCCTCTTAGAAGCTGTCTTAGTAAAGGATGCGAGAACACAGGTGGATCACAGCTGTAATGTGCTGAGATAGCTGAAGCGTGGATTTTGATGGAAGAGTATGAGAGGCCACTGTGAAACATTTCTGTCAAGTATTCCAATATCTGAGGTATGTTCACCAATGATGCATCCTGGCCCTTGTTGACATTCCAGATGGTGAATCTCTTCCATTTGGCCGAATAGGTTTTTCTGGTGGAAGGTCTGCGTGCCTCCAGCAAAATTTCCTGAACTTTTTTGGAGAGTGAGTCATGGGTCTGAATCATGGAACTCTCCAGGCTGTCAGCTTTAGGGTTTGCAGGTTCTGATGAACAGTCTTGTAACTGTGTTGAGTCAGGAGCAGAGGCCATTGAGGCAAGGGCCACGGTTTGGAGTGAGTTAAGCTTAATAGTAGTGGATACCAGTGTTGCCTTGGCCAGTCTGGAGCTATCAAGATTCCTCCTGGCTGTTCTGCCTTGATCTTCAGTAACACCTTGGTGAGCAAAGGTAGAGGAGGGAATGCATAAATTGTTAGAGCATTCCAGCTGAAGGAAAGAGCATCCATTCTCCAAGCTAGAGGATGGTGTATCCTTGTGCAAAACTTTTCCAGGTGATGATTGAGATGAGATGCAAAGAGGTCTATATCTGGTCTTCCCCATGCAGATGCTATTTGTGCGAAAATGCGTGGGTGTAGCATCCATTCATGTGGATCCAAGAAATTTCTGCTCAATCTGTCCGCCAGAACATTGTCCTTGCCCGGAACAAACTGGGCTTGCAAGTAGATGTTCAGTTTCAGGGAGTTTTCCCAAAGAATCATTGTTAGTCTGCAGAGGGGGTAGGAATGAGTGCCCCCTTGCTTATGTACCACATGACAGTGGTGTTGTCTGTTCTTATTAGCAGATGACCTTGTTGAAGAGATTTTCCAAAGGCTTCTATTGCATGCATCACTGCCAACATCTTTTTGATTTATGTGCTGATGCATCTCCATGGGAGTCCATTGCCCTTGAATGCATCTGCCGTCCATGTGAGCCCCCCATCCAAGGTCTGAGGCGTCTGTTGTAATAGTTTGACTTGTTGGAGGTTTGTTGAAAAGCATGCCTTCATTTAAGTGACTTGCTTGAGCCCACCACAGAAATTCCCTTTGCAGGCATGGTACGAGTGGTATTATGTCTTCTAGGTTGTGGCTGTGTTGCGACCACAAGCTTTTTAGGTACCATTGCAGCTTTCTCATGTGTAGTCTTGCCAGAGGAATTAGAAGAATGCAAGATGCCATGTACCCCAGGGCCTGCAAGGTTTTCCTTGCGGTCAGGTGGGTTAATTTTGCCAGGCCTCTGAAGTAAGCTGTTAACTGTTCTTGTTTCTCCTCTGTGAGGAAAGCCATTTGTAACTGTGTGTCCAGTTTTGCTCCTAGAAATGTAATCTCTTGGGATGGCAGTAATCTTGATTTTTGAATGTTGACTGTGTATCCCAAAGCTTGCAGCAATTGTATGACATAATCCAAGTGTCTTATCAAGGTCTTTTTGCTGTCTGCTTGTATTAGGCAGTCGTCCAGGTAAGGGTATATTTGAATCCCCTGGAGCCTGCAATGTGCCACTACTGATGCCAGGCATTTCGTGAATACTCTGGGCGCAGTAGATAAGCCAAACGGCAATGCTGAGAATTGATAGTGCTCTGTTCCTGCAAGAAATCTGAGGTATCTTCTGCAACTGTGTCTGATAGGGACATGCAGGTATGCCTCCTTGAGGTCCAGAGTAACCAGCCAAGACCCCTTGCCCAGCATGGGAAGAAGTTGCTGTAACATCAGCATCTTGAATTTTGGCACCATGAGAAAAGTATTTAGAATGGACAAGTCCAATATAGGCCTCCATTGTTTTTCTTTTCTTGGAACAAGGAACAGTCTTGAATAAAATCCCTGGCCTTGTTCCTGAGGAGGAACCTTCTCTATTGCTTTTATTTGTAACAGCTTTGAGACTTCTATGAGTGCGCCTCTGCCCTTTGATTTTGTGGCAGGTTTGGCATGCCTTGTCCTGTTGGTAAGGTATGGAAGTGGAACCTGTAACCTCTGTCTATTATGTCCAGAATCCAGTTGTCCTTTGTTATAATGTGCCAGTTTTTTGAGAATAGAGATAATTTTCCGCCTATAGGTGCTTCTATTTGAGCCTCGGTAGGCGGAGTGAAAGGTAAGTCATTGTGATTGTCCCTGTGGTGCAGATGTACTACCTGTGCCATTTCTTTGATTTTGTGGTTGCCATTGGCATCCCCTGTAGGAACCTCTGTATTGCCCTCTACCTCGTGCACGCCTGTTCTTTCCCCTTTGAAACAGGTCAGAGTCTGGAAAGGACCAATTCTTTGAAGGCCAATTCCGGCTGAACCTTGGGGGCTGAACCTGGAGGAAATCCTTTACTGTTTGAACTGATTTTGCCTTTTCTTCAATAGATTTCAACACATCCTGAGCATTAGCTCCAAAAAGCTTCTGTTTATCCAGAGGTGCATCCAGGAGCTTTACTTTAACATGATCTGGCAGTGGTTGTTCTTTCAACCAAGCATGTCTACGGATAACAGCCCCTGTCATAGCTGCCCTACATGAAGCCTCCAATGCATCATAACCACACTGTAGAAAATGATTACTAACCTGCTGGGTATTATGAACCAAATCCTGCAATGCCTTTCTATCTAAAGGCTCAGGAGAGGCTATCTTTTTCTGCAAATCATCCAGTAAATAATCCTGGTACTGAAACATATGAAAAAGGCAGTTAAGAGACCTCATGGCCAGGGTGGTAGAGGTATAGACTTTTTTACCCCATCTCTCCAGGGACCTTGCTTCCCTGTCAGCTGGCAGTGGATTCCTGGCTGAAGGAGGAAGCCACTCCTTTGGGGCCCTGTGAAATAGTTTCTAGATCCACAGAGTGGGCCTTAAAGAGATGCTTGTGAGTGTCAGGGACCCTGTAATATCGGTCTGGCTTGACAGGAGCAGGAGGGAGAGAATCAGGGGAAGCACTGGAGTCGGAGAAAACATCATCCAGGACATCCAAAACTGGTGGGATAGCTAAAGGTCTGTGCTGGGGTAACTTAAGGAAGGTACGTAGCCTTTTCCTGGAATCAGAAAATTCCTGACCCTGCCACTTAAAATGCTCCCTCATGGAGTGGAGGACTTCACCGAAAGAAAAATCCTCTGGAGGGGAGGCAGAGGGAATAGATTCCTCAACATCAGAGTCCTCATAGGCCTGGAAGGATTCTTCTTGGGTTTCTGAATGCTCTGAATCCCCAGAGGCTTCATCTGAAGAGAGGTTGTCTGCCTGCTCAGTTCTAGGCCTTTTTTCTGCAGGCGGCTGAGAACCTATGTCTGGGTGAGGCTGAGACCCCCTAATAAGAGAAATAAGACCTGCAGCCAGAGACATGATTTGTTTATCAGAAGAAGGGGCCTGAGAAGCAGGCTTGGGATGGGCCTTGGCCTGGCTGGCGGCTTTAGCACGTGCAAAGGCCTTGACTGACATGGATACAGGAGGCCTAGCTGCCCCACGTGCAGGGGTAACCTTGTCCACTGGAATGGTGTTGGGTAGATCCAGAACTTCAGTTTCCGGAGGAAAATCAACAACCGGCACCAGAGTAGCCTCCGAGACAGAGGGTTGAGTTAACGCAGTGTCGTCGGCCTGGAGCGGTTGAATTACCGCTTCTGAAGGGACCGAAGCACTCGCGGATGGCTTAGGCGTTGAATCGGTGGAAGACGCGGGCCGAGGATGTTGGTCCCGGTCCTTTCGTTTCTTGGTAGTTTGTGCTGTCGGTTGTTCCGACGGCATGTTGTAAGCGTAAGATTCGCCAAAAAAGTCTTCGGCAAACTCTGCCCGGCGCCTGAGAGTGCGCTTATTAAAGCAAGCACAGGCAGCACAGGCCGAGACGTCGTGGTCTGGGCCCAGGCAAGGGAGGCAGTAGGAATTAAAGTCCTTATGAGGTATTTGTTTACCACAAGACAAACAATTATTAACTTTCTCAATTTGTTCTGACATCGGCTGAGGCATAAAAAATGTTCCCCAATGGGGTACTTAGCTTTTAGATGACTTCGGTAACAAATACAGGAGCTGACCGACCGGCACTTGCGAACTGCTTCTGCTTCGGGCACCGCGCGGCAAGAAAGACTGAAGAAGATGGCGTCGGCTGATGCCTTTATACTCCAGCCGCTCTGACGTCGGGGAGGAGGCGACATCGGCCGACGCCAGACCCAGACTTTGGAATCTGGCCGACCGAAGGGCTGCCTGAGGCAGGACAACCCATATGTCAGGACTGCAGTTGCATTCTTGAAGGACATCTGTACTATGTTCTTTGTGTTTCACTGTTGCAGTCATTACATTTGGGTAGATTCCCAAAGCTAAGGTTGGGAGGAGGAATTTAACTAGAATTAGGACCAGCTATAACGCCCTGCAAGACAGCAGTGGCAAAATCAGCTCTGGATTTAAAGAAAATAGGCAAAGGATAATGCTTGGTAAAGGTATGTACAGAAAGTACAGTTTTGTACCTACCATAAATGTAGATGTCCGATAGGTATGCAACTGCAGTCCTGACATATGGGTTGTCCTGCCTCAGGCAGCCCTTCGGTCGGCCGGATTCCAAAGTCTGGGTCTGGCGTCGGCTGATGTCACCCTTTCCCCGACGTCAGAGCGCCTGGGGTATAAAAACGTCAGCCGACGCCATCTTCCTCAGTGTTTCTTGCCCCAGATGCCCTCTAAGGAAGGCTAAATTTTGAAAAATAGAGAAAAAAATTCCAGACAAGTACAACAGCATAAAAACAAATACACCATAAAAGATTACCCCAGGTAGTTAAAATGAGGGGTAGAAACCCAAAAGTATACCACAGAGGGGTAGGTGGGAGGGAAAACCTGACTGCAGTTGTATACCTATCGGACATCTACATTTATGGTAGGTACAAAACTGTACTATGTCCTTCAAGGATGCAACTGCAGTCCTGACATATGGGTTGAATGCCATAGCAAACCTGGGGGTGGTAGGCACTAAGACAAAGATGGTGTAGCTAAAATGCCCTGCAGGACTGCAGAGGCAAACCCTGCTCTGGACCTGGAGTATAAAGGCAGGTTGTAATGTTTGGAAAATGTATGCACGGAGCTCCATGTGGCAGCTTCAAAAATGTCCTTTGTTGCCACTCCTCTTAAAAAAGCTGTGGAGGTGGCTGTAGCTCTGGTGGAATATGGCCTGATGTCAGCTGGCACAGTTTTTCCATGGAAAGAGTAGCAGAATCGAATGAAATTTCCAATCCATTTAGAAATTGTCTGTTTGGAAATTGCTTTTTCCTGCAATCCAGCAACGAAAGCTACAAAAAGCTGGTCAAATTTTCTGAAAGACTTTGCTCTGTCCAAGCAGTAGCGCAACTGTCTGTGTATGTCCAAGGTGTGCAGAAGTCTCTCTCCTTTATTTCAAGGATTGGGAAAGAAGGTAGGCAGGTGAATAGCTTGATTCAGGGAGACCCTGGATACCACCTTTGGCATGAATGACGGATTGGTTCTCAAAGAAACTCTGTCCTGGTGAAAAATGAGAAATTGTTGTATTGCCATAAGGGCCTGTAGCTCAGAGACTCTTCTTGCTGAGGTTACTGCCAGAAGGAAGGCGGTCTTCCAAGACAGAAATTGTAACTCTGAAGATGCTGCTGGTTCAAAGGGAGGAAGAGTTAATTTTTCCAGCATGAAGTTGAGGTCCCATGCAGGCACTGGTGGTTTCCTTGGAGGGTTGATGTTCTTTATACCTCATAGAAACTGTCTTAGCAATGAGTGAGAAAATACAGGCGGATCAGTGTTATATTTGGCAGATATTGCTGAAGCATGTATTTTTATGGAAGAATATGAAAGGCCATTGTGGTGCATTTCAGCCAAGTATTCCAGGATCCGTGGAATGCTCATCACTGATGGGTCCTGACCCTTTTTGCTGTTCCAGATAAGAAATCTCTTCCATTTTGCTGAGTATGTTTTTCTAGTGGAAGGTCTGCGCGCCTCCAGGATGATATCTTTTACCCTTTTGGAAAGTGTATCCTGAGTAATAGTCATGGAATCTTCCAAGCTGTCAGCTTCAATGTTTTCAAGTTGGGGTGTAGTGCCCTGTAACTGTGCTGTGTCAGAAGAAGTGGCCATTGAGGAAGGAGCCACAGATTGGTGTGTGTCAAGCTCCGTAGCAGTGGGTACCAGTGTTGTCTTGGCCAGTCTGGAGCTATCAGTATGACTTTCGGTTGCTCTGTCTTGATCTTTAGTAACACCTTGGTCATCAAAGGAAGAGGTGGGAAGGCATATAGTGTTAGAGAGTTCCAACTAAAGGAGAGAGCGTCCACCTTCCATGCTTGAGGATGGTATGTCCTTGTGCAAAACTTTTTCAGATGGTGATTGAAGTGGGAGGCAAAAAGATCTATATCCGGCCTTCCCCATGCTTGAGCTATTTGTACGAAAATGTCTGGATGCAACATCCATTCATGAAGATCCATGATGTTTCTGCTTAGGCTGTCTGCCAGAACATTGTCCTTCCCTGGTACAAACTGGGATTGTAGCTCTATTTTCAGTTGTAGGGAAATATCCCAGAGATTCATTGCCAGTCTGCAAAGAGGGTAGAAATGGGTACCTCCTTGCTTGTTTATGTACCACATAACTGTGGTATTGTCTGTCTTTATTAGTAGATGGCCCTGATGCATGAACTTTTCGAAGGCCTTGATTGCATGCATCACTGCCAGCATTTCTTTTTGGTTGATATGCAGGTGCTTTTCTTTTTGTGTCCATTGTCCTTGAATGCATCTGCCCTCCATGTGCGCCCCCCATCCATGGTCTGAGGCGTCTGTTGTTATGGTTTGACTTGTAGGAGGCTTGCTGAAAGGCAGACCTTTGTTTATTTGGCTTGCTTGAGCCCACCACAGAAATTCCTTTTGAAGGCATGGAATGAGTGGGATCAATGTTTCCAGGCTGTGGCTGTGCTGAGACCATAGACTTTTTAGATACCATTGTAGTTTTCTCATATGCAGCCTTGCATGTGGAATCAGAAGAATGCAAGATGCCATGAAACCCAGGGCCTGCAGGATTTTCCTTGCAGTCATCTGGGTGTGTGTTGCCAATCTTCTGAAGTATTCTGGTAATTGTTTTTGTTTTTCTTTTGTCAGAAACGCCATCTGGATGATTGTGTCCAGTGTGGCACCCAGGAAAGGTATTTGTTGGGATGGTACGAGACTTGATTTCTGAATATTGATTGTGTATCCCAAGGCCTGCAGTAGGTGAATGACATAGTCCAAGTTTTTTTAACAAGGCTTGTTGGCTGTCCGCTTGTATAAGGCAGTCGTCCAGGTAAGGGTATATTTGTATCCCCTGAAGTCTGCAATGTGCAATTACTGATGCCAGGCATTTCGTGAACACTCTGGGTGCAGTAGATAAGCCAAAGGGCAATGCTGAGAATTGATAATGCTCTGAGCCTACAAGAAATCTGAGGTATCTTCTGCAACTTTGTCTGATTGGGATATGCAGGTATGCCTCCTTGATTTCCAGAGTTACCAGCCAAGACCCCTTGCCCAGCATGGGAAGGAGTTGCTGTAAAGTCAGCATTTTGAATTTTGGCACAATAAGGTAAGTATTCAGTGCGGATAAGTCCAGAATGGGTCTCCATTGGTTTTCTTTTCTTGGAACAAGGAACAGTCCTGAATAAAATCCTTGGCCTTGTTCTGCAGAAGGAACCTTTTCTATTGCTCTTATTTGAAGTAGGTTTGTTATTTGTTTGAGTGCCTCTGCCCTTTGATTTGGTGGCAGGTTTGGCCTGCCATGTCTTGTTGGCAGTGTATGAAAATGGAATCTGTATCCTTTGTCTATTATCTCCAGTATCCATTTGTCCTTTGTAATATTGTGCCAATTTTGTGAGAATAAAGATAATTTTCCACCCAAAGGTGCTTCTAATTGAGCCCTGGATGGCAGAGTCAAAGTCAAGTCATTGAGATTGTCCTGGCGGAGTAGTGGAAGGTCCTGCCCCACCTCTCTGGTTCAAAGGCTGCCATTGACGTCCTCTGTAGGAGCCTCGAGTTTGCCCTCTACCTCTGCCACGTCTGTTTTTGCCTCTTTGAAATTTGTCTGTGTCAGGAAAGGACCAATGCTTAGAAGGCCAATTCCTGCTGAATCTTGGAGGCTGTATCTGGTGGAAATCTTTGACTGTTTGCACTGATTTTGCCTTTTCCTCTATTTTCTTTAAAACCTCTTGTGCAGTAGCACACAATAGCTTATGTTTCTCTAGTGGTGCGTCCAAAAGCTTAATTTTCACATGGTCTGGCAATGTTTGTTCCTTTAACCAAGCATGCCTGCGTATGACCGCACCTGTCATTGCTGCTCTACATGAAGCTTCCAATGGATCATATCCACACTGAAGGAAATGGCTGCTAACCTGCTTAGTATTATGAACCAATTCCTGTAACCCCTTTCTATCTAATGGTTCAGGGGAAGCCAGTTTCTTTTGCAAGTCATCCAACATGTATTCCTGATACTGAATCATATGAAATTGACAATTTAATGCTCGCATAGAAAGGGTGGAAGATGTATATACTTTCTTTCCCCACCTTTCTAAAGCCCTAGAATCTCTTTCCGAAGGGAGTGGGTTCTTAGCAGTAGTGGAGGAAACCCCTTTAGGCCCCTGAGAAATAGTTTCAGGATCAGCAGTATGGCCCTTGAACAGAAATTGATGTGTGTCTGGGACCCTGTAGTACCTGTCTGGCTTGACAGGAGCAGGGGGTAGGGAGTCAGGGGAGACACTAGATTCTAAGTACACATCATCTAAAACATTTAAAACTGGAGGAATAGCTAAGGGTCTATGCTGAGGTAGCTTTAAAAATTCCCTTAACCTTTTCCTAGAATCCGAGTATTCTTGGCCTTGCCATTTAAAGTGTTCCCTCATGGAATGAAGCGTTTCCCCAAAGGAAAACTCCTCAGGAGGAGAAGCAGAGGGAATAGATTCCTCCACATCAGAATCCTCGTAGGCCGGGAAGGCCTCCTCCTGGTAATCTGAATGTGCAGAGTCACCTGAGGCCTCATCGGAGGACTGGGAGTCTACCTGCTCAACCCTAGGCCTCTTGTCAGAAGACGGCTGTTAGCCTCTATCTGGATGAGGCTGTGAATCCCTAATTAAAGAAATAAGGTCCTCAGCTAAACTTAAAATTTGAGAACCAGAAGTGGATCCCAGAGAAACAGATCTTGGAGGGAGAGACTTAGCCTGTTTGGCAGCCTTAGCACGTGTGTAGGCCTTAATGGACAGACACTGGAGGCCTGGCAGCCCCACGTGCTGGAGTAGTCTTATCCACTGAAATGGTGTCAGAAATATCCTGGGCTATGGTCTCAAAGGGGAGAAAAGAAACCGGAACCGAGCTGGCCTCCGGTACCAAAGTAACCGGTGGAGCGGTGTCGTCGGTCTGTAGCGCTTGCGAAACCGGCTCAGAAGAGACCGAGACACTCGCAGTAGGCCTAAGCGTGGTGTCGGCCGAGACCACGGACTGCGAGTGTCGGTCCTTATCCTTCCGTTTTTTTAGGTAAATGTGCTGTCGGAAGCTCCGACGGCATGATATAACAGAAATCTCCCCCAAAATAATCCTGTGCAAACTCTGACCGACGCCTAAGAGTGCGTTTATTGAAAGAGGCACAAGCTGCACAGGCCGAGACGTTGTGTTATGGGCGTAGGCAGTAAGAGTGGAAATCCTTATGAGGTATTTGTTTCCCACAAGTTAAACAATTAACTTTTTCACTTTTATCTGACATCGGCTGAGGCAAGAAAAGGTCCCCAACGGGGTACTTAGCTTTTTTGAAGACTTCAGTAGCTGAAAACACAGGAGCTGGTCGACCGGCACTTGCGAACTGCTTCTGCTTCGGGCGCCATGCGGCAAGAAAGACGGAGGAAGATGGCGTCGGCTGACGTTTTTATACCCCAGGCGCTCTGACGTCGGGGAAAGGGCGACATCAGCCGACGCCGGACCCAGACTTTGGAATCCGGCCGACCGAAGGGCTGCCTGAGGCAGGACAACCCATATGTCAGGACTGCAGTTGCATCCTTGAAGGACATCTCCAGGTAGCAGCTTCTAGGATGTCACTGGTAGGGATGCCCCTGAGAAAGGCTGTAGAGGTAGATACAGCCCTGGTTGAATCGGGTCTGATGCCCTGTGGAATAGGTTTTCCATGGTGCTTACAGCAGAAAAGAATACAGTGGCCTCTCCATTTTGAAATGGTTTATTTTGAAAAGGCTTTCCCCTCTATCCCTGCAGAAAATGCCACCAGCAGTTCTTCAGATTTCCTTTGAGGTTTAGTCCTGTCCAAGTAGGATTTAAGCCGTCTGTGCACATCTAAAGAGTGCAGTATCCGTCCCCCTTTGCTCTGTGGGTTAGGGAAAATGGTAGGCAAATGAATGGACTGATTAAGAGCCACACTGGATACCACCTTGTGCATGAAGGAGGGATTTGTTCTGAGGGGACACCCTGTCCGCATGAAAGATGATGAAAGGTTCCACTGCTATAAGGGTCTGTGATTCAGATACCCTTCTTGCAGAAGTGATAGCTAACAGAAAAAGCTGTTTTCCAGGAAAGAGAAGTACAGTTGTGTACACTTACCATAAATGTAGATGCTAGAGTGCATTCACTGTTGCAGTCATTACATTTGGGTAATCTGCTGGCAGGTTGCCCTCAGTTGGCCTGAATTCCAAAGTCTTGGGTCCTGCATCGGTTGCTGTCTCCTCTTCCATGATGTCAGGTCGTCAGGGGTATAAAACAGGCAGCCAATGTAATTTTCTTTAGTTTTTCTTGCCCCAGATGTCAGGTGCTCCCCAAATGGGTAGCAAAAAAAAAAAAAAAAAATATATATATATATATATATATATATATATATATATATATATATATATATAAGCTATACATACATGCAATAATACAAACTTTACCTTCATCTACAAGCAAATACGCCACAAAGGCTGTAGAAGATAGTGAAGGAAAGAGAAACTCCAGAATAAAAGGGGGATGGCAGGCGGGTAAACCTGGACTGCAACAGTGAATACACTCGAACATTTACATTTATGGCAAGTGTACAAAACTGTATTATGTTCTTCGTGTTTCACTGTTGCAGTCATTACATTTGGGTAAAATCCCAAAGCTATGGATGGGAGGCTGGAGATAAACTGCATTAGGGGCGGCTATAAGGCCCTACAGAACTGCAGTGGAAAAGCCTGCCCTGGACTTAAGAGTAGAGGCAAATGATAATGCTTTGTAAAAGTGCGAACAGAACTCCAAGTAGCAGCCTCTGCAATGTCTTTGGTTGGTACCCCTGAGAAAAGCTGCTGATGTAGCTGCAGCCCTGGTGGAATGACACCTAATGCCCTTGAGCACCGGTTTGCCATGGTGTAAGTAGCAGAAACGAATGCAGTGACATATCCACTTTGAAATAGCCTTTCCCTCTGATCCTGCACCAAATGTCACTAGTAACTGCTCAGTTTTTCTTACAGCTTTAGTCCTGCTCAAGTAGAATCTTAGTTGTCTGTGTAAGTCCAAGAATGCAGAATCCACTCCACCTTGTTCTGCGGATTTGGATAAAAAGTTGGCAGATGAATTGTTTGGTTAAGAGACACACTGAAGACCATCTTAGGCATAAATGAAGGACTGGTCCTAAGGGACACCCTGTCTGGGTAAAATATGATAAAAGGCTCCAAAGTCAGGAGGGCCTGTAGCTCTGAGACCCTTATTGCTGAAGTAATTGCCAGGAGCAGAGCTGTTTTCCATAAGAACTTTAGATCTGCAGTAGCAGCTGGTTCAAATGGAGGCAGGGTACGCTTTTCCAACACATAATTGAGGTCCCATGCAGGAATTAAGTGATCTTCTGGGAGGCCTTAAATTTTTGGCCCCTCTAAGATACTGTTTTAGTAAAGGATGACAAAAGATTGGTGGGCTCTGTGTTGTAATGAGCCGAGATGGCAGAGGCATGGATTTTGATTGATGAAAAAGATAGGCCTTTGTCAAGCATTTCAGTCAAGTATTGTAAAATCTGAGGAATATTTGGCTCTGCTGTGTCAGTTCCGTGTGCTTGGCTCCAAGCACAGAATCTCTTCCATTTATCAGCATAACATTTTCTAGTACTAGGCCTTCTGGCTTCCAAAATGACATCCATCACAGCTTTACTGAGAGGTGTTGTTTGAATAATTACATGATCAGCCATGCTGCCAGGTTCAGTGTTTGGAACAGATTGTGCAGGATCTGACTGTTTTGCTGGGACAGTAAGTGAGGTATTTGAGGCAAGTACCAAGCTGGGAATTTAAACATATTCCTTAGGATTGGGTACCAGTATTGGCAGGGCCAGTCCGGGGCAATTAGTATCATCTTTGGTTTTTCTTGTCTGACGTTTAGTAGGACCTTGGGAAGAAGAGGCAGAAGACGAAAGGCGTAAACTGATAGGTTTTTCCAACTGAAGGATAGGGCATCTACTTTACATGCTTGTCTGTGATAAGTCCTTGTGCAGAATTTTTCCAGTTGATAATTCAGAGGGGAGGCAAATAAGGTCTATATCCAGGCTCCCCCACTTCTCCGTTATCATGTTGAAGACTTGTGGATCTAGTTTCCACTCGTGAGGGTCCATAAGGTTTCTGCTTAAATCGTCTGCCAGAGTATTTTGCTTTCCTGGCAGAAACTGAGCTTGAAGATGTACTTGGTAAGTCAAGGCCGTGTCCCACAGCACCATGGCTAGTCTGCAAAGGGGGTATGAGTGCGTACCCCCCTGCTTGTTTATGTACCACAAAACCGTGGTGTTGTCCGTCTTTATCAGTAGTTTTTATGGATGAAGTAAGTCCTTGAAGGCTGTCAGGGCATTTTGAACAGCTAACATCTCTTTTTGGTTGATATGCAGATGCATTTGCTTTGGGGTCCATATGCCCTGAATGCATGTTCCCGCCAGGTGGGCCCCCCATGCATAATCTGATGTGTCTGTTATGGCTTGGCTGGCAGGGGGTAGAGTGAAAGCCTGTTCCATGTTTTGGTGACATGTCTTTTCCCACCATAGAAACTCCTGTTGTAGGCAGGGAATGAAAGGAATCGTTATTTCCAGACTGTGACAATGTTGACTCCATAAACTTTTTAGTTACCACTGTAGTTTCCTCATATGCAGTCTTGCATATGGAATCAGTAGAATGCAGGATGCCATGATCCCCAAAGCCTGCAGAGTTTGTCTTGCAGATAACTGGGTTTTTGTTGTCATCAGTTTGAAGTAGTCAGTTGTCTTTGTCTGGCGTGAGGAAAGCCGCCTGGGCAGTTGTATTCAAGCTTGCACCCAGGAATGTTATCTTTTGAGAGGGTACCAGTTGTGATTTCTTTTCATTTATTGTGTACTCTAGGCATGTTAGAAGCCTTTTCACAAATGCCAGATGATGAAGTATGTTCTTGTTCTCTGCTTAGTCGTCCAAGGATAGATTTGTATACGTTTTTGTCTGCAAAATGCAATTACTGGTGCCAGGCACTTTGTAAAAACCCTGGGCGCAGTAGATAAGCCAAAGGGCAGTGCAGAGAATTGGTAATGCATAAAGCCAGCCTTGAAACGGAGGTATCTTCTGCACGATTCCCTTATTGGGATATGCAGGTATGCTTCTTTTAAGTCTAATGTCACCAGCCAAGCGTTCTTGTCCAGCATGGGCAGAAGCTGCTGCAAAGTTAGCATTTTGAATTTTGGAATGTCCAGGTATGTGTTCAAAATTGATAAATCCAGTACTGGGTGCCAGGCCTCATCTTTTCTGGATACCAAGAACAGTTTTGAATAAAACCCTTGTCCTTTTTTCCTGTTCTGGTACTGGCTGAATAGCCCCAATATCCATGAGGGACATAACTTGTGTCTGTGCCTCTGCCCATTGATTTTTTTGGCAGATCTGGCCAACCGTTTGCAATTGGCAGAGTGTGGAAGTGGAATCTGTATCCCTGAGATACTATGTTTAACACCCACTTGTCCTGGGTTAACTGCCAATTTTGAGCATAAAGTGCTAATTTTCCCCCTAAGGGTGCTGCCAAAAGATAAGTGCTTGGTGATGGCAGAGGGAAGTCATTGAGACTGTTTACTGTAGGGTTGCGCTTTATTTCCTCCAGATTTGGAGGTAGAAGCACCCCATTGCTTTGACCTGTAAGAATCCTGTGACTGGTATCTAGAACCTTTAGGGTATCTGGATTTTCCCCGTTGAGCTCTGTCGCACACAGGAAAGGACCAATTTTTTGTAGGCCAGTGTCTACTGAATCTTGGTGGCTGCACTTGTAAGAAGTCTTTTACAGTTTGCATAGACTTAGCTTTGTCTTCCATTTTCTTCAAAACCTCTTCTGCCTTAATACCAAACAGAGTATCATGCTGTAAAGGTGCATCCAGCAATTTAGCTTTAACACGAGCAGGCAAATTTTGCTCTTTTAGCCAGGCATGCCTCCTAATCACAGATCCAGTAACTGCGGCCCTGCAGGAGGCCTCTGAGGAATCAAAATCACATTGCAAAGTATGCTTTCCAACATGTTCTGCTGCATGCAATAATTCCTGCAATTCTTTATTTTCTACACATTCAGAAATCAACATCATTTTCTGTTTCTATAATCCCATAACATGTTGTTGATACTTGAGCATATAAAAGTGACAGTTTAAGGCCCTAAGTGCCAAGGTTGCAGACGTATAAACCTTCTTTCCCCATCTATCCAGTGCCCTGGAATCTCTGTCAGAGGGGGTAGGATTTTCTGCTGAGGCCTTAACATCTTTTGGACCCTGTGAAATAGTTTCAGGGTCAGCAAAACGGTTTCTAAATAAAAAAAAAAAATTGAGAGAGTCAGGAACCCTGTAATATCGGTCTGGCTTGCTAGGAGCCAGAGGTAAGGAATCTGGAGTCAAGCTTGACTCCGAAAACACATCATCCCACAATGAGGTATGGCTAAAGGCCTATGCTGAGGGAGAAGGAAATCCCTGAGCCTCTTTTTTGATTCAGAGAAATCTCGACTCTCCCAGTGAAAATGTTCCCTCAAAGTATGCAAAGTTTCTCCAAAGGAATAATCTTCAAGAGGAGATGCAGATGGGATAGATTCCTCTGCATCAGAATCTTCATAGGGTGGTATAGATAATTCCTGATCAGAAGAGGAATCAGAAGAAATAGAAACCTGATCTGAAGATTCATAATCAGTGTCTTGCCTAGGCCTCATCAGGAGGGGGTTGGTAACCCCTGATCAAGGCAATTAGGTCTTCAGCCATTTTGATCATTGGCTTTTTGGGCATACAGGCCTGTGCATGTGGCTCATGCGTCATTTTTTTAGCTTTAAAAGTTGCTTTTGTCTTTGATTTTAAAGCTGGCATCAGTTTGTTATAAAAATGTTGTGGCCTGAATACACCCTCAGAAGCAGGTGCCTGCTCAGCGGCTCTGGACCAATCCGAGGGAGAGACATCCGCAGGTACAATACTTTGAGAATTTTGCGGCGTGCCGGACTCCACATGCGTCTCAGTAGGGGCCTGCAACTTGAAAGCAGCAGGTATTAGGGGCTGTGAAAACATCTCACAGAGTACTGGCGAACCAGCGACTGCCTTAGGAGAAGCTTTGTCGGTTTTGGACCTAGACGGTCTGTCTCTGTCCTTTTCTTTGCGGTTTTTGTGTACTCCGGTAGTCGGACTGCTATCAGACGACATTTCAGGATAGTTAAAACTGTTTCCAAAATATTTTGAGGCAAAGATATACAGACGCTTAATAGTGCGTTGGTTAAATCTAGCACAAAACCGACAGCTAGGCACGTTATGATCAGGACCTAGGGCAAGTAATACAGTATAAATGGAAATCCTTAGGAGGTATTTGCTTCCCACAAGTAATGCAATTATTAACTTTTACTGACATTGGTATGGAGCAAGAAAAAAAGTTTCCCCAATGGGGTACTTGGCTTTAGTAGAAGACGTTGGTTCTGAAACTCGAAAACGAAAATTTAAGGAGTCGGCCGACCAGCACTTGCGAACTGCTTCTGCTTCGGGCACCGCACAGCAAGAAAGACTGGGGTAATGGCATCTGCTGCATGTTTTATACCCCTGATGACCTGACGTCATGGAAGAAGGGACAGCAACCGACACAGGACCCAAGACTTTGTTAATCAGGCCGACTGAGGGCTACAGCAGAGCAGATTACCCAAATGTAATGACTGCAACAGTGAAACACGAAGAACATCGTGTCTGTTGCCCTGCTGTGCCCCCCCCCCCCCGCCACGAGACCGGCATCTCCCATTGTTATTGCCCCCTCTGCCCCTGGGGAAATAATCTCCACAAGTGTCAGGCGAAGCTCCCTGGGATTTACAGAACCACATTTTGCCACTCTTCTGGCCTTTATGATACGGTCTGGATGCAGTGGAAAAATGGACTCCTACAGCAGAGAGAGTTTTGCCATCTCGTTCACTCCTGGTAAGTCTCTACCTTGTGGCCCGAACAAGGCCGAGCCATCAAAGGGGGCATTAGTAAAGGAGGACTTGAAGGGCTCTGCAAATTGACAAAGGTGCATCCAGGAGCGTGTACACAATGCCACTCCTGTGCCTGCAGCCCTACTCCCTCCATCTGTGTAAGAAATCAGGCGCATTGAGGAGTTAACAATGGAAGTTAGGGTCGCTAGCTGGTTAGCTGACTTGGAGGCTGCTTCCTCAGCTGTAGGATCCTGGAGGGTATCTCCCAGCTCTTTAAGGAGATCCCTCTGAAGTCTTTGAAATGTGATAAATAGTTCAGCGACCTGAGGGTAAAGGCTGCTGACAAGAAAAAGTACAGTTGTGTACACTTACCATAAATGTAGATGTTCGAGAGTATTCACTGTTGCAGTCATTACATTTGGGTAATCTGCTGGCAGGTTTCCCTCAGTCGGCCTGAATAACAGTCTTGGGTCCTGCATCAGTTGCTGTCTCCTCCTTCCATGATGTCAGATCGTCAGGGGTATAAAACAGGCAGCCGATGCCATTTTATTCAGTTTTTCGTGCCCCAGATGTCAGGTGCCCCCCAAATGGGGAGCAAAAAAAAAAAGAAAAAAATTATATATATATATATATATATATATATATATATATATATATATATAAAATGAACTTTTAGCAACATAACTTTACCTTCATCTAAAAGCAAATACACCACAAAGGCTTTAGAATATAGTGAAGGAAAGAGAAGTTATAGAAAAGGGGGATGGCGGGTGGGTAACCCGGACTGCAACAGTGAATACACTCGAACATCTACATTTATGGTAAGTGTACACAACTGTACTATGTTCGTGTTTCACTGTTGCATTCATTACATTTGGGTAGAATCCCAAAGCTATGGATGGGAGGATGGAACTAAATAGCATTAGGGGCAGCTAGAAGGCCCTGCAGAACTGCAGTGGCAAAGCCTGCCCTGGATTTAGAGAAGAGAGGCAAATGATAATGCTTTGTGAAGGTATGAACAGAGCTCAAAGTAGCAGCTTCTAGAATGTCTTTGGTTGGAACTCCTCTGAGAAAGGCTGCTGAGGTAGAGGTAGCTCTGGTGGAATGTGACCCGATTCCCTTGGGTACAGGTTTACCATGATGCAAGTAGCAGAAACGAATGCAGTGGCTTATCCACTTAGAAATAGTCTGCTTTGATATAGCCTTCCCCTCTGATCCTGAAGCAAATGCCACCAGTAGTTGCTCAGACATACTTAGAGATCTGGTCCTATTTAAGTAGAATCTTAGTTGTCTGTGTACGTCCAATGAATGCAGAATCCGCTCCCCCTTGTTCTGTGGATTTGGGTAAAAAGATGGAAGGTGAATAGTTTGGTTAAGAGCCACACTGGATACCACCTTAGGCATAAAGGAGGGATTCGTCCTGAGGGACACCCTGTCAGGGTAAAATGTAATAAAAAGGCTCCACAGCCATGAGAGCTTGCAGCTCTGAAACCCTTCTTGCTGAAGTGATTGCCAAAAGGAAAGCAGTTTTCCAAAATAAAAACTTTATACCCACAGTAGCTGCTGGTTCAAAAGGAGGCAGGGTGAGTTTTTCCAGCACAAAATTGAGGTCCCATGCAGGAGTTGGTGATTTTCTGGGAGGCCTTAAATTTGTGGCCACTCTAGATGCTGTTTTAGCAGAGAATGAGAAAAGATGTGAGGCACTGTGTTGTAATGAGCCAAGATGGCAGAAGCATGGATTTTTATTGAAGAGAAGGATAGGCCCTTGTCAAGCATCTCAGTCAAGTATTGTAAATTCTGAGGGATGTTTGGTTTTGGTGTGTCCATTCCTTGTGCTTGGTTCCAAGCACAGAATCTCTTCCATTTATCAGCATAAGATTTTCTAGTACTAGGCCTTCTGACTTCCAAAATGACATCCATAACAGATTTACTGAGAGGTGTCATTTGAATAGTTACATGATCAGCCATGCTGCAAAGATTCAGAGTTTGGAGCAGGGTGTGCAGAACTTGATTGCTCTGCTGAGACAATAGATGAGGTAAAGTTCGAAGGAGGGAGTTGAGACATATTTCTTAGAATTGGGTACCAGTGCTGGCAAGGCCAGTCTGGAGCAATAAGGATCACTTTTGTTTTTTCCTGTCTGACCTTTAGTAAGACCTTGGAGAGAAGAGGCAGAGGGGGAAAGGCGTAGACTGATTTTCCAACTGAAGGATAGGGCATCCACTTTTCCATGCTTGTCTGTAATAAGTCATTGTGCAGAATTTGTCCAGTTGATAATTTTGGGGGGAGGCAAATAGATCTATGTCTGGGCTCCCCCCATTTCTGTGTTACCATGAAGACTTGTGGATCCAGTTTCCACTCGTGCGGGTCCATAAGATTTCTGCGTAGGTCATCTGCCAGAGCATTTTGTTTTCCTGGCAGGAATTGAGCTTGAAGATGTACTTGGTAAGTCAAGGCTGTGTTCCACAATGCCACGGCTAGTCTGCAAAGGGGGTAGGAATGTGTACCCCCCTGCGTGTTTATGTACCACATAACCAGGGTGTTGTCCGTCTTTATCAGTAGTTGTCCTGGATGAAGTAAGTCCTTGAAGGCTGTCAGGGCATTCTGAACAGCTAGCATCTCTTTCTGGTTGATATGCAGATTTGTTTTGGGCTCCATATGCCCTGAATGCATCTCCCCACCAGGTGGGCCCCGCAAGCATAGTCTAATGCGACTGTAGTTAGGGTTTGGTAGCAGGGGGTAGAGTGAATGACAGTCCCTTGTTTTGGTGACATGTCTCTGCCCACCAAAAAAACTCCTGTTGTAGGCAGGGAATGAGGAATAATTGTTTCCAGACTGTGACAATGCTGACTCCATGAACTTTTTAGGTACCACTGAAGTTTCCTCATATGCAGTCTTGCATATGGAATTAGTAGAATGCAGGATGCCATGAACCCCAAAGCCTGCAGAGTTTGTGCTGCAGATAACTGGGTTTTTGTTGCCATCTGTTTGAAGTATATAGTCAGTTGCCTTTGTCTGGCATAAGGTAAGCCATCTGGGCAGTTGTATTCAAGCTTGCACCCAGGAATGTAATTTTTTGAGAGGGTACCAGTTGTGATTTCTTTTCATTTATTGTGTATCCTAGGCAAGTTAGAAGCCTTTTTACAAACGCCAGATGTTGAAGAAGAATGTCCTTGTTCTCTGCTTGAATGAGACAGTCATCCAAGTAAGGATAAATTTGTATACATCTTTGTCTGCAAAATGCAATTACCGGTGCCAGGCACTTTGTAAAGACCCACGGCACAGTAGATAAGCCAAAGGGCAGTGCAGAGAATTGATAATGCATAAAACCTGCCTTGAAGTGGAGGTATCTTCTGCACAATTCCCTTACTGGGATATGCAGGTATGCCTCTTAATTCTAGAGTCACTAACCAAGCATTCTTGCCCAGCATAGGCAGTAGCTGTTGTAAAGTCAGCATTTTGAATTTTGGAATGTCCATGAATGTTTTCAACATCGATAAGTCCAGTACTGAACGCCAGGCATCATCTTTTCTGGGTACCAGGAACAGCCTTGAATAAAAACCTTGTCCTATTTCCTGTTCTGGTACTGGTTGAATAGCCCCCATATCCATGAGGGACGTAAGCTGTTTGAGCCTCTGCCCACTGATGTTGTGGCAAATCTGGCCAACTGTTCGGAATGGCAAAGTATGGAAATGAAATCTGTACTCCTGGGATACTATGTTTAATACCCACTTGCCCTGGGTAATGAACTGCCAAGTTCGGGCATGAAGTGCTAATTCCCCCCCCCAAGGGGGCTGCCAAAGGATAAGTGCTTGGTGACGGTAGAGGGAAGTCACTGAAACTGCTTACTGTAGGCTCGCGTTTGGTTTCCTCCAGATTTGGAGGTGGAGGCACCCCATTGCTTTGACCTGTAAGAACCCTGTGATTGGTATCTAGAGCCTTTTGACCGCCTGGATTTGCCTTGAGAGGCTCTGTTGGACACAGGAAAGGACCAATTTTTAGTAGGCCAGTGTCTACTGAATCTGGGTGGCTGCACTTGTAAGAAATCTTTTAGTGTTTGCATAGATTTAGCTTTGTCTTCCATTTTCTTTAAAACCTCTTCTGCCTTATTACCAAACAGAGTATCATGCTGTAAAGGGGTATCCAACAATTTAGCTTTAACATGATCAGGCAGACTTTGCTCCTTGAGCCAGGCATGCCTTCTAATCACAGATCCAGTAACTGTGGCCCTGCAAGAGGCCTCCAAGAAATCAAAACCACATTGCAAAGTATGCTTTCCAACCTGTTCTGCTGCATGCAATAATTCCTGTAATTCTTTATTTTTCACACAATCAGAAATCAACAATTTTCTGTTTCAATAGGCCTATAACATGCTGTTGATATGTAAGCATATAAAACTGGCAGTTTAAGGCCCTAACTGCCAAGGTTGCAGACGCATAAACCTTCTTTCCCCATCTATCCAGCGCCCTGCAATCTCTATCAGAGGGGGTAGGATTTTTGGCTGTAGAGGCCTTTACACCTTTGGGACCCTGTGAAATAGTTTCAGGGTCAGCAGCAGGATTTTTGAATAGAAATTTGTGGGAGTCAGGAACCCTGTAATATCTGTCTGGCTTACTAGGAGCCGGAGGTAGGGAATGAAGAACCATGCTCGATTCCGAAAACACATCAACAATGTCTAACACAGGAGGTATTGCCAAAGGCCTATGTTGAGGAAGGAAATCCCTAAGCCTCTTTTTTGATTCAGAGAAATCCTGACTCTCCCAATGAAAATGTTCCCTTAAAGTATGCAAGGTTTCTCCAAAAGAATAACCCCTCAGGAGGAGATGCAGATGGGATGGACTCTTCTGCATCTGAATCCTCATAGGGTGATATAGAAAATTCCTGATCAGAAGAGGAATCAGAATAGAAACCTGATCTGAAGATTCATAATCAGTGTCTTGCCTAGGCCTCTTAGTGGGGGGGCCCTGATCAAGGTAATTAAGTCCTCAGCCATTTTGATCATCTGTTTTTTTACGCATAAGGGCCTGATCACATGGCTCATGCATTGGTTTTTTAGACTTAGAAGTTGTTTTTGATCTTATTTTTGTAGCTGGTGTTGGTTTTATATAAAAATGTTGAGGCCTGAAAACACCCACAGAAGCCGGTGCGCCTGCTCAGCGGCTCCGGACCCATCCGAGGGAGAGAGATCTGCGGGTTCAATACTCAGAGTCTCGCGGCATACCGGTTTTGGACCTCGACGGTCTGTCTTTTTCTTTGCGCTTTTTGTGAACGCCGGTAGTCGGATTGCTATCAGACGATATTTCAGGGTAATTAAATCTGGATCCAAAATATTCTGAAACAAAAATATACCGACGCTTAATAGTACGTTGGTTAAATCTAGCACAAAACCGACAGTAAGGCAGGTTGTGATCTGGGCCTAGGCAAGGAATACAGTACAAATGAAAATCCATATGAGGTACTTGCTTCCCACAATTAATGCAATTATTAACTTTTACTGACATCGGTAAAGAGCAAGAGAAAGTTTCCCCAACAAGGTACTTAGCTTTAGTTGAAGACTTCGGTTCTGAAACTCGAATGCGAAAATTTCACGAGTTGGCCGACCGGCACTTGCGAACTGCTTCGGCTTCGGGCACCGCTCGGCAAGAAAGACTGAATAAAATGGCGTCTGCTGCATGTTTTATACCCCTGACGTCATAGAAGAGGAGACAGCAACCGACGCAGGACCCAAGCCTTTCTTATTCAAGCCGACTGAGGACAACCTGCCAGCAGATTACCCAAATGTAATGACTAACAGTGAAGCACAAAGAACATCATGTTTCCCATATCTATCCATAGCTCTAGACTCCTTGCTAGGCAGATGGATAGAAGAGGAAGTTTCTGAAAGTTCCTTCTTGGTGACTGCTGCCACCACCACCATAGCATCAGCAGGTATGCCTTTTGAAAGGAAAGTCTTGTCCTCAGGGGCAGTTATGAATTTGTTGGGCCTTTTCGGAACGGGCTCCATGGTGTCTGGAGCACTCCATGCCTTTCAACTCACCACTGACAAAAGTGGGTCGAAAGGCGGAGACACCCAGGAAGTGGAGGGTCGGGAACCAAATGCGCCCAGGTACACTGACTCGTCCCCAGAAGGGGCAAGAGATTTCCAGTTTCCCCTCTGCCTAAGGATCTCTAGGATGTCTGAAAATGAGACATCTTAACAGGGGGACCCTTCTGATTCCTCCAAGTCTGTCAGCAGTGAATGACTCAGGGGAGTCCACATGCTTCTTGCATTTTTTCTTCCTGGGAACTACCTCTAAAAGCATGCTCAGGGGGAAGTCTCGGAAGAAGAGGGGTCACCCAGTGGGCATCCAGGGGCATAGGTTCCCTACACTTGGGACAGACAGGAGGGTCCGAGGCAGAGACAGTTATCGAAGGGGACTGAGCCAATGGATCAGAGGGTGGAGCAGTCTCGGCAGACGGCACCCTCATCACCTCGAAGGCACCGGCTCCGAGGAGCCTGGAGACCTTCTCTGCACTGAGGGTGATGGGTCCAAGGACGATGTGGGAGCCGAGCTCACCTGCACCGAAGCTCTGAGAGGGAGAGGGGAGGGGTCGGACAAGGGTCCGATGCCACTTCCCCCTCGGAGCAGACGAGAGTGTCTCGGTGCCCAGACACGTCGAGCTATCGAGGAGGTCAGAGCAGATGTCGGAACCGATAAGCCCAAGGCTGTCAGAACCGACTACTACAACTTCCCTGCACTCCGGCTCTGAACTAGAAGCAGTCAGACGAGAAAGAGACATAGGGACTGGTTCGGACAATTGCGCCACTTCCTTCTGGCTGGGCTCGACAACAATTTTGCAAATACAGGTGCCTTGAGCAGCCTCTGCACCACTCTCTCCACATCACCATCCGATAGACTCCTGGATGATCGAGAGGAGTGTGTGGAGGACCGGGGACTACCTGCCACAGATTGCAAAAGTGGAGACTGTGGGATAGATCTCACCAGCTCCAAAGGAGGAGATTTCTTTTTTTGTGAATCTGGAAAGGATCCGAGGTCACTTGTGGAGCCACTGCGGAGAGAGACACTTCGGAGCCAAATGTCTGCTCCGAAGGCTCAGATGTCTTGACTCTGGACTTTGTCAGAGCCAAAGAGGCCAGCTTCTCATCAGTTTTTTTTTTAGAAAGCTGAGTGTCCAAAGCAACTTCAACATGGGGTTTTAATAACCCTCTCAAAATCTGTTTATGTCTCTCCTGCAGGACCTGTGCACTAAACCCATGGCAAATAGAGTACAAATTCTGCAGGTGGACAGCCCCTAAGCAGTAAATGCAACTAATGTGCCCGTCCGTAAGGGACATTTTCTGGCAGCACCAGTCACATTTTTTTAAAACTTGACTGTTTCAGGTTTTCTTTTGACATATTAGCAGAAAACAAAACTGGACTAGTACAACAATAAAGTTTTTTTTGTTTGTTTTTAACAGAGGAAAGAAGGGAAGATAGCCTCTAAGTTAAATGGCTACTTCCCGCAAAGGGAGAAAGCCTCTAAAATGGCTTCTCCCTAGATGACAAGGAGGGGCAATAGGAAAGAAAGAACAAGCCTTCCAACTCAAACGGGCTGCCGACAACAACACACAATCAAGGGAAGGCCCATGAGAAACTACGGCCTAACAGCAAAAAAAAAGTACAGTTTTGTACCTACCATAAATGTAGATGTCCGAGAGGTATGCATCTGTAGTCCTTACAAATGGGTTGTCCTGGCCTCAGGCAGCCCTTCGGTCGGCCGGATTCCAAAGTCTGGGTCTGGCCTCGGCTGATGTCGCACTTCACCCGACGTCATAGCTGCAGTTCAGCGGGTATAAAGGCATCAGCCGACGCCATTTTCCTCAGTGTTTCTTGCCCCAGATGCCAGGTGCCCTCTAGGAAGGCTAAATTTGGATAAATGCAAAAGTTTCCAAACAATACAGAGCAAATAGAAATAAACATGTATATACATATATACAAACAAATACACCATAATAGATTCCCCCAGCTAGCTACAAGATGGGCAAATACCCTAGGAGTACCACAGAGGGGAAGGAGGGTGGGTAATCCTGACTGCAGATGCATACCTCTCTGACATCTACATTTATGGTAGGTACAAAACTGTACTATGTCCTTCAAGGATGCATCTGCAGTCCTTACAAATGGGTAGAATACCATAGCCAAACTGGGGGAGGAGGTAATAATAAGATTATGGTGTAGTTAAGATCCCTTGCAAAACAGCAGTGGCAAAGCCTGCTCGGGATCTGGAGTATAAGGGTAGATTATAATGCTTGGCAAATGTATGCACGGAGCTCCAAGTAGCAGCCTCTAAAATGTCTTTGGTATTTGTTTCCCACAAGTTAAACAGTTATTCACTTTTTCTGACATCGGCTGAGGCAAGAAAGAGTCCGCAACGGGGTACTTAGCTTTTTAGAAGTCTTCGGTAGTAGCAATCTCTGGTTCTGACCGACCGGCACTTGCGAACAGCTTCTGCTTCGGGTGCCACGCGGCAAGAAAGACTGGGGAAAATGGCGTCGGCTGATGCCTTTATACCCGCTGAACTGCAGCTATGACGTCGGGTGAAGTGCGACATCAGCCGAGGCCAGACCCAGACTTTGGAATCCGGCCGACCGAAGGGCTGCCTGAGGCCAGGACAACCCATTTGTAAGGACTGCAGATGCATCCTTGAAGGACATCAGAATGACGATGAATAGGGAAGAGATACTAGCAACTAACTCACCAAGTTTTAGCACTTGATTATAAATTTTAGAAAGAAAAATTAACTACTTAGCCTGAGCCAGCAGAAGACAATCTTGACGCTGCAAGTGGCAAATGAGATTTGGGTAGTTACCGCTGGGCATGCTGGGATAGGGGTTAGCCTCAAGCCAGTAAAGACTCTGAGCTATAGAAGTGGCTGGATCGGAGCAGAGATCGGCTCCGAACCCAACCAGAAAGAAGGAAGGCGAGATAGGACAACATAACTTCAGGTATTTAAAAGGGCAGACGGAACACGAGGAACAGTAGATGGCTTGGGAGACACCACCTGTAGGAGCTCATAATACTTTTTGTGAATATCAGAGACCTGGGAAAAATCCAACTTAAAACAGTTGATTGTGTGAACAATAGAATCCTCAAAGCAGAGCTCTTCCATAGGGAAGCCTGGAATTCCAAGGAATTCTCCTCTTCTGAACCACAGACCAAGGGGGAAGGGATGTGGGAAGAGTCCAGATCCTCATCTGACAAATTCAATTCCCTAGGCCTTTAGACTGGAAGAGAAGACCAAGGGGAGCAGGAACAGAGACCCCTTGAGGTGGTCTGAAGGCCATCAATCCACTGAATAAATTGAGTGAAATCCTGCTTTTCATGTTAGCAAGCCTTCATAAAGAAAATATGCTTCATCTTTTGTTTCTTTTTCTGTGGGATGTCCGTTTGAAACATCCTATGAAGATCAGGCCCTGACACAAATCCTTAATAGTTGCAGGAATCTCTTCCATCGCTAAAATCTGTCCTTCAGATAACAGCCAAGGTTCCCACTCAGTGTTAGGTGAAGACATCTGAAAAGCCTCCAAGGACATGCGACAAGCCAGATCCATGATGGCCTCCGACGAGGTTGCTGCATAGGAATTCGAAGCAAGCACCGGATGGACTTGGGCTTTCACTAGCCTCAAAACAGTCACTTGGGGGAGGCTGGAAAGCAGCTGAATTGGGCCTAACTTTTTGATCTTTTTCTTGGCAGATAGTTGTCCCTCGGATGGGAGGATTCCACTACAGCACCCTGAGCTAACACCTTAACACGTTTATTCTCCAGGTATATGGACAAAGACGAGAGGTGACTACAGATGGCCTTAGGCACAAACAGATGGTAAACAGAACACTGGATATGATCATGGGAGCACCCAAACAAAAAAGACTCTGATCATGACAGTCTTTATAGAAAATCTGTCTCTCACACTGACATTATCCCTATCTGGATGACATGAACACAATAAACAATAAGAAAAGGAAGAGAAGAAACCCATATGGGGCATTATCTGAAAAAAAAATGGCTTGGTAACTTGCACTGTAGAAGGGCATTCAGACCGAAGTTTGATAATGGCATTTGGATTGGCGGCAAAGTAGTCCTGAATGTTTCCATCCATATGTCACCTTTATGTGCTGTGTCTTGTGCATGGAGCATTCATGTGAAGTACGGTGCCTATGAGAGCTGAAGGCTTTGGTATACTGGCCAGATGTTGACTTACCCTTGGCAAGAGACCCACTATGTGAAGAATACCACAACAGTGATATGGAAAGACATCAAAAGATAGCAGATTACTGATGAAGGAAGAGTAGCAAAAAGCTATTCTGTGGTGGAGGGAGGATAAACAGCCATCAAAAATCAGATGCCTGGTTCAACGTAATACAGCTATAAATGTTCTGCAGCACAGATTGCTCTTACACAGTACTGTGGGATGACTGTCAAACAAGATAAGTTACCTACATACCTGCTTGCTCATTTGCAGCAAGAGTTTGTTCAAATTCAATCCGCAGCATTTCATACTCCTTCCTGACTTGGGCAAGTGTGTCCTCTAACTGAATCACCTCTGTACGTAGTTTCTTCTGCAAAACCACCTCATCACGCTAAAATTTAAAATGAAATGTTTCAGAGGACTCTAAACAACTGAACTCATGTTATGGGGAATGACTAGAAATGTAATACACATCATATAGCAAATGAATATGCATTAATACATTAGCCAAAACAAAAGCTGTACTAGATCAATCTGACACAAAAATGCATAACAGCTGTTAAACACTAAAAACACTCTTCACATACTTTTAAGTTCATTTATAACCAGTTCATCAATAAAGATTACAATCCTTCATTGCCCAATGCTTCAAAGGCCACTTAATCAGCAGAGTTCATCCAATGACTGCATAACTGCATATATTTTTATATTCTACTTTGTTTTTGAATTTGTATGTCCAAAGGAAAAGACTAATTTTGACCCATTTTCTTAATTAGTACCTGTATGTACTTTTCTTTCTGCTTTTGCCTTGGGTTGCAGCAGAAAATGATCTTCAAATCAGAGCAGCTATCAGGTGAGCAAATAAATAAAATAAATGTAATTACAGACCTTGACACTTGCATATAATGAATTCACTACTAGTGAACAGCACAAGAAGACCACATGTAGTCACAATATATGGCTGCTATTTCAAACATAAATCCAACTAACAAGACTCCTTACTGGCTCAAAGTCATGAGAAGGGTGTTCATTAGCATGACAGGACTGCAAACAGAGGTTTGGGTGCCAAATGAGTAACTGAAGAGTTTGTAGAAAAAAACGGAGAGGATTCCTAGTTCCTGATGCTCTGACATCTCAATGGACACAGAAGGAACTACAAAGGATCTGCTAAGTGCACAAGGTCAGCCATCAAAGATTACAGCAAGCTGTGATAGAAGCTTCAACTTTACATTCATCTGCCATGGAGATAGGTAAAGGATTAAAAAGCGGTCTGTGGGGACCCATCCTCCTAGCCTTAAACCCACCAGGGAACAAATGGATGTGTTTTGTAAATGTGTCATTACAATGAGCAAATTAACAAATTAAAACAGTAAGCCTTTGCACATGTGGCAAACACATGAAAATTCCTCTCAATAGAATGTTTGGCCTAGAGTTATTGCATCATTTACTGTATCACTGTGCTATAACCACAGTGTTCCAGAAATCCCTAAAATGAATTAATGTCAGGTGTCTGAGCCTATATACAATTTCAAATTTGTTTAACAGAACCTGCCTTTGTTACACAAAAATTACTTTCTCAAGGATCAACTTTTCATAACACTTAATGGCATCACAGTAAAACTACTGTCTGTAATTAACCAAAAAACTCAAAAAAAATTACAGAGAAAAGTAGTGGAAAAATTTCTTGCAGGGATATTTCTTTCTTTTTTTTAACCAGCAGGTGATCGCTTTGGATGGCACAGTGGTGCACTGAGTAGCATTATCTACGCACAGTAACAGGTTTCCCAGTTTGATTACCAGCTGGGCGGCATCTGAAGTGAGTTTGCTTGTCCTTCTGGTGTACAATGTATCTTCAGAAAACCCACATGACTTATTTTTAGTGCACTGACTGGTGATGCACAATCATTCCTATGTGTGCATGCAATCCACAAGGGGCTTGGTTAAATTCATGCCACTCCCAGGGTGCCACAGTGGTGCAGCGGTTAGCATTGATGCCTCACAGCAAGAGGTTTTCCGGTTCGGTCTGCGGCTGGGGTGCCCTCTGTGCAGTCTCTGCATGTTCTCTGTGGTCGCGTGAGTTTCCTCTGGGTGTTCATTTCCTCCACATCCCAAAGACATGCTGTAGGTGGATTGGACACTAAATTGACCTTAGGAGTGAGTGCGTGCGCGTGTGCCTTCTGTGGAAAGTTGGATACCGGGCTGGCAACTCGACACCATAAAACTCCACTGCTAATCATGAGCGGACACTTGATCCACTGTGGCGACCCCTAACTGGGAAAAGCCGAAAGAATAAGAATCAACTGCCACTCCCTACTTTCTAGTTAACTTCACGGATGACAGCACCTATTACGGGGTCACTACAGCTGTCAGATGCAACTCATATGCAGGATGGATTGCTCACTTAAAATACTTAATTTTCCCTCCCATAACTATCTTTCTCTATGGCCGCAGCATCCTGGGGAGGGCCCCCAGGTTGCATCCCTTCACCAGGTGAAGTCTCATCCCTCCAGAGGGGAAGACCTCATGGCCATTAGGCTATACGAGTTTCCAACGTCAGCAGACAGAAAAGGAGAAGCCATGGCTATCACAATGTCACAAGTAGTGTTTTTCACTTAAGAGATACCTCCTACAACATGTTAGACTAATGTAAACAGATGTTATGCAATGGTACTGTGAAGGGAAGCATACCAAACAACATGGCAGAGCGAGTCTACTTGTCCACCCAAGTACTGCAGCACCAGCTGTCGTCATAATTCCCATATCATCACTAGCACTCATGAAATTGGCTGTGTGCCCAAAGTACTTTCAACATCCACTGAAGAAGAGACAAGCATGCAATGTATTGTTACTCTACTTCTCCCTCAAGCTCCAGGAGGTGTTTGAGACACTAATCAAACTTGTGTCACCTAAGGATATGACCAGAGCTTCATCTCTCTCCCTTTCCACTGGCAAAATTGGCTAGAAGCATGAGGATTTCAGCTTGCATTCTTAAACTTCAGAAATCAACAAATAAATAATTAAGCTTGGTTTCCCTCATCTTTAAACATCAGAAGCAAACAGGAGCTGGACACATACCTAAATACAGAACAAGATGCAGTCTATTTTACACTGCACAAATGTTTAAAGCTCTACAATGTTATATGTTCATTCTAAGGATTTAATGGAGAAGGGAAGTCTGAGGCTGATACATAATTAAAGATGAAGGTTTTGGCTGACAATAGACAACTCCTACAGCTTATTTTTACTTTCACCCTTTGACTACAACAATGATTCTCCACCTTTTTTTAATTTCAGGCACCACAAATATTGTACAATTATTTGGCATGTCATTATTTCCTTATTTATACTGTTTGTCACCAAATTCTATGTTGTCACAAACATGTATTGCATGATTTATACAACTTGCAACATACAAAATGTTAAAGAGAATGTTTTGTTGCAGTTTGTCCTACCACTTTTTCATTATTTTCCAGCTGCGTCACCTACCATCAAGTTACATGCAATTGTGGACTTGCCTTGTTTGCTTATTATTGTTTGCAGCATGTAAGAGGAATACTGCTCTAACATCTGGCTCTTTTTTGCAGTTAACCATTTTACTAGATATCAGACCTGATTTGTCATGTTCCCTGGCATTCTGGACTTGTTTTAATTGAAAGGTACAGTCTGCAACATTATGAATCAAAACTAGTTTTAGGCTAGACTTTCTGGCATGCTCAAGAGTGAGCTTGGTTTTATACCGTCTTATTAAAGTTGCCGCGGTGGTGCAGCGGTAGCGTTGTCATCTCACAGCAAGAGGTTCTCCCATTAGATTCTCGGCTGGAGCGCCTTCTGTGTGGAGTCTTGCATGTCCTCCTCGTGGTCGAGTGGCGTTTAAAAGACATGTGTGAATGGGCGTGCCTTCGTTGAAGGTTAGGGGTCAGGCTGGCAACTTGGCACCGTAAAAATCTACCACCAAACATTAGCGGACCGGAGTTCTGCTGTACCAACCCCTAACTGGGAAAAGCTGAAAGAACAACATTAAAATTTCCTTTATTGACTTGTGAATACTGGATTTTGGGATGCTGCAGCACTTTGTTTCATTTTGAATGTGGGATTTTTGATCTCAACTTCCAGGTGTGAGGAATCTACAGCATATGTTAAAACTTGTGGGTTTTCTGGCAAGTGTGAAGACGACCTGTATGTGAGCTGTAATATTATTTTGTGGCTTAAAATTTCTTGGCTGCTCCTTTAAATAGTGTGACGGGTCAGAGGCAAAATTATTTTTTTTTAACTTAAGTTTTATTACTTACTGGATTCGAAGAGTTGATCCTGTCATACAACTCTATGAGTACATTAATTTAATAACTTAGCAAGTGCCTAGGTTAATACTACTGGACTATGTTTTTTTATTCAGGCTCAAAATTTGTTTAATTTTGGTCACTATACATGTTCAATGATTAGTTTATTTACTTAATGGACTCAAGTCCATATTTGCTGTGGTATTTTATTGACAGAAAGCATTGGTACAAATAAGAGTTCCTGAACTTACACCTATCTATATTACATTTATGCGTGTGTGTCACACACGTAATACATATAAGGATATAAGGATACATTCACACATACTTTGTACTGTATTATGTTCCATATTTTATTTATTTATTGCACATTTGTTAACAGGGTTAGTCCAACTGAGTTTGCAAACAAACCTATTTTCAGTGGATACCCGAGGGGAAAAGCCCCAGAAAACATAAGAAAAAGTGACAATATACAAAAATTAAATAACAATCACAATACAAATTAACTGTAAAACAGAAAAGGTTATTAACTATATGCATTGCATTAAGCAACCCATTTTCAGTGGAGACCCAAGGGGAAAGAGCCCCCAAGCAAACATAAGCAAAGATAAACATACAGGACAAAAAAACTATAAAAAAAAAAAAAAAAAAAAAAAAAAGTGCAAATACGAAATTATAAAGAGAAAAACAAAATGAAAAAAATTATGAAACATGAAGAGTTGCACTAATAGAGCTCTAAAGTTTACTACATATGAGAGTAAAAACAAAAGGATAATAGTTGTTCAAAAAAAAGAGGCAATGTCTAGATATTGATAGGAAGTTTGGGGGGAAAAGAAATAGTGTAGGAAATGGGAGGGGGGAGAAGGAGAGGATTTTATATATACACACACACACACACACATATGCATACATATACACACATATATATGTATATATATATATATATATATATATATATATATATATATATATATATATATATATATATGCATACACACACACACACAGACAGCGACACACACCTGTAAACATTATTGTATCTGCTCTAAAATTAATTCTGTTTAAGAAATTGTGCAAAAAGTGCCCTAACAGCTAAGGTAACTAATAAAAATAAAATTGTAACGATTCCCCAACAAAAACAACCTAGAAAACAATTCAATGGCAAACACTGTAGCCTAGGTTCCAAAAAGGATGACTCTGGTTGTCCGTAAAATGCAGATTTAATATGTATACTCTTAAAACATACAAAAAATAAAATGATAAAAAATCATTTGCAGCTGTGCTACAGGTTAAGCGCTTTCATCCACCCACTGTGGACTTCATCAGAACGTGTAGCACTAATCCTTAATTAGTTAAATAGAGCTTTTAGCGCCATTGGGTTTAAACAGAAACTTCACTTATTTAAAGCTGTATGCAGCCTATCTGCTAAACATACTACTATGCTTCTGTGTAAAATATCTACACCTTACATATTCTTAACTATACACATACATTAAAAAACAGTTCTATTTATAACAAATGTACATAAATGAATGGAACAATAAATTACTACACATTTAATTTCTTTACTTCATAATCTTGCCTCTAATATAGGTTTAATAGATATGTTTGTCATTGTCATTTAATCCTGGAGGTGTTGTGGCATTAAGCAATAATTGCCACTTTATTTCTTTGTCCTTATATTACCACCTCTAGGATTTATCTTTACCTGCTCTAAAATACCAAATTTAAAGTTGTGATTGTTCCCACACTTCAATATTTTTATATAAAGCATTGTTAGTGTCTTTTTTCTTAATTCTATACATATGATCATAAATCCTGTTTTTAAGACATCTGTCTGTCTTTCCCACGTAGTATCCAGAACACACAGTGCATTTAGCCAAGTATATTATATGTTTGGTGTTACAATTCCCTGTTGTAAATGTTACCTTAGTATTATTACAATTTCCCAGTACTATGTGGTCATCCACCAATATTGTATGACATTGTCTGCATGTCCCACATTTACTTGTGTGACCTTTTTTTATAATAATTGTTATTCAATCCTCGATTTTCTAAATTATATTTCAAGTTTCGTCCAGTTTTGTGAATAAAATTTGGTGTGTGTCCTACCACTTGAGAAATGGTGTCATCTGCTGTTAAAATGTTCCAATTTTGTGAAATAATGCTTTTGACCTGGTTAGTATATGGGCTGTATTCCAATATGCAGGCACAATTGTAGGACTTGTCACTAGAATCTAATGTATTGTTGTAGCAAATTTTGTGACAGCCCTACACCTAATAGGGGTTTACATTTCTTGTCCCATTCACTTATGATATTATCTGGTTGTGTTGAGAGTTAATTCTTTTGGATATCCCTTTTCTTTACACAAGAAACACAAAAACATTCTAAATCCACCCTTCAGCCTATAGTATCAGGAAGCAAGTCTAAGACATTCCCTATAGGTGTAATGATAGACAGAAGGTTAAAACATATTTATCAAAAAGTTCCACATATTACAAAGGATTCTTGGGACTTCTTAAGAAGTCTGACACAGACTATATGGAAAAGTGAACTCATATATATCACTACTGATGTTCTTGATCTTTCCTCCTGTATTCCTAAACATGAAGGCTTAGATGCCTTCTGTGACAGCATTAGAAAATATGGTGGAACGGAATGGGATGATATATCAGTCTTATTCTTGAATGTATGTCTATTGTATTAGATCACAATTACATATATTTCGAAGGGGAATATTACAGGCAGACTAGAGGAGTGGTGATGGGCGCAGCATATGCTCCCATCTATGCCAATATGGTCATGCTGGACTGGGAGGATACTTATGTACTTAACAGCGAATATAAGAAAAGTATAAGGTAGTACACATGTTTTTTGGATGATATATTCATCTTGTGGGATGACACATTAGATAAATTTAAGCTATTTATGGAGTATTTGAATAACTCTAGTACTTACTTGAAATTTACATATAGCTATGACCCAAATAGTACAGCTTATTTGGATACTTTTATAAGTCACACTACTACTGGGTTTAAGTCGTGTATGCACAGGAAAGAAATATTTAGTAATGCATATTTAGAATAATCTAGTAACCACCCAAGAGGCCAAGTGAAGAACATATTAAAAGGGCAATGAATTTGTGCTGCACGAATGGCATCACAATATGATGACATGGTATGGGAGGGTTAACTATGTAGGACAAATGTTAAAAGAAAAGAGATATCCAAAAGAATTAATTCAGGACACAACCAGATATATCATAAGTGAATGGGTCAAGAAATATAAACCCCTATTAGGTTGTAGGGCTGTCACAAAATTTGCTACAAAACAATACATTACATTCTAGTGACAATGCCTGCATATTGGAATACAGCCCATATACTAACCAGGTCAAAGGCATTATTTCACAAAACTGGAACATCTTAACAGCAGATGACACCATTTCTCAAATGGTAGGACAAGCACCAAATTTTGTTCACAAAACTGGCCGAAACTTGAAATATAATTTAGAAAATCAAGGATTGAATAACAATTATTATAAAAAAGGTCACACAAGTAAATGTGGGACATGCAGACAATGTCATGCAATACTGATGGATGACCACATAGTATTTGGAAATTATAATACTAAAGTAACATTTACAACAGGGAATTGTAACACCAAACATATAATATACTTGGCTAAATGCACTGTGTTCTGGATACTACGTGGGAAAGAGACAGATGTCTTAAAAACAGGATTTATGATCATATGTATAGAATTAAGAAAAAAGACACTAATAATGCTTTACACAGACATATTGAGAAGTGTGGGAACAATCACAACTTTAAATTTGGTATTTTAGAGCAGGTAAAGATAAATCCTAGAGGTGGTAATATAAAAGTTATACTGGGACAAAGAAATAAAGTGGCAATTATTGCTTGATGCCACAACACCTCCAAGATTAAATGACAACATATCTATTAAACCTATATTAGAGGCAAGATTATGAAGTAAAGAAATTAAATGTGTAGTAATTTATTGTTCCATTCATGTATGTACATTTGTTATAAATAGGACTGTTTTTTAATGTATGTGTATAGTTATTAGTTAACATGCAAGTTGTAGATATTTTACACAAAAGCATAGTAGTATGTTTAGCAGATAGGCTGCATACAGCTTTAAATAAGTGAAGTTTCTGAATGGCGTCATAAACGCTATTTAACTAATTAAGGATTAGTGCTACACATTCTGATGAAGTCCACAGTGGGTGGATGAAAGCGCTTAACCTGTAGCACAGCTACAAATGATTTTTTATCATTTTATTTTTTTGTATGTTTTAAGAGTATACATATTAAATCTGCATTTTACGGACAACCAGGCTCATCCTTTTTGGAACCCAGGCTACGTTTGCCATTGAATTGTTTTCTAACAGCTAAGGTATTAGATAAGTTTTTCTCATATTGACTTAGTAACCATAAACCTCTTTTTCCATCATAATCAAAGAAAGAATTCTTATCAATGGATAAAGATACAAAAGGGGCAGCCATTCCACCCTCGTTACATGTAAAAAAAGGAAGATTAGCAGGGCCCACCTTAGATGAGTTACATACATACAATTTGATTACACTTTACACACTATGCCTGCTTATTTTTAGGTGCACAGTCTGTGTATAAGCACACCTTTTAAAAACATCTTGAAATGTGTAGCAATGTGATGATATTGACCTCTGAATGTGGAGACCTAATAAACCCTGTTTAAAATCTCGGCTCTCTCACTGCCGAGTCTCAAAATGTAGACAAAGTGTGACTGAAAACATGGACTTGCATATACAGTACTAAGTCCAAAATTATCACTTCTTGGAATATTCCTTTTTCTTTGAAGTATGGCAATACTGGAGTCAGTATGTACAAATTCAGTGCATGTGTAGGGGAAGGGGTGTGGGGGGAGGCTTGGTCCTACGGCAAGAAACAAGATTAAAGGAAAAAAGTGATGTTCAATATTTAGTATTCTCCAGTCTTTTTCCCCCTGCAGTCTTGACAGGACTCAGCAATGCAAGTCTCAAGGTTTCAACAGGGAACTGCCTCCCTGTTCACTAGCTGATTCAGTGGAAAAATTTTCTCTACCTTCTTGAATCTTCTCAGGTATCTGTAAATGTCTGCACCACTGCTTTCTATCCACAGAATGATGCCTATCTAACAAACATACTGAAACTTGGTCTCTGCTGCTTTAATGCAATTTCCTGTGCGATACTGAAATACTCTAGCAAACAATAATTAACAAGTTGCAATAAGATGAAGTCTAAATCAGACATAAGAACTTTATACAAATGCTGTTAAAGTACAAGGCTCATTCACCGCTAAAACCCATGGACCTAAATGACCTCAGGGGACTCCAGAAAGATGCTGAGATTGGTGCTGCCAAGGTCTTATCGTTCTGTAGCACTGAGGTTTGTGAGAAGAATTTCAGTAATTTCCTTAATCACAGCTTTTTCATTTCTGAGATTTATTCAGTGGAATGAGGAAGTACAGGAGGATATACAGAGAAAGAGGTTGGCGAAGAAGTAGTAGTGGGATTGTCAGAGAGATGAAGAAAGTAGACAGGAGTATAAGGAGATGAGGTGCATGGCAAAGAGAGGTGGCGAAGGCTAAGGATAAGGATAAGCCGTATGAAAAGTTGTATGAAAGGTTGGACATAAGAAGGGAGAACAGGACCTGTACCGTTTGGCTAGACAGAGGGAACGAGCTAGTAAAGATGTGCAGCAGGTAAGGGTGACAAAAGATGAGGGAAACGTACTCACAAGCGGGGAGTGTGTGTTGAGCAGATGGAACTAGTACTTTGAGGGGCTGATGAATGGAGAATGAGAGGGAGAGAAGGTTGGATGATGTGCAGATAGTGAATCATGAAGTGCAGTGGAGGAAGCAAGGATAGCTATGAAGAGGATGAAGAATGGCAAGGCTGTTGGTCCAGATGACATACTTGTGGAAGCATGGAGGTGTTTAGGTGAAATGGCAGTGGAGTTTTTAGTTAGACTGTTATCTTGGAAAGTGAGAGGATGCCTGAGGAATGGAGAAAAAGTGTTTTGGTAGCGATTTTTTAAGAATAAGGGTGATGTGCAGAGCTGTGGTAACAGTGGGATTAAACTGATCAGTCACAGCATGAAGTTATGGGAAAAGTGTAGTGGAAGCTAGGATAAGAAGGGAGGTGATGATTAGTGATCATCAGTATGGTTTCATGCCAGGAAAGAGCACTACAGATGCAAAGTTTGCTCTGAGAGTGTTGATGGAGAGGTACAGAGAAGGTTAGAAGGAGATGCACTGTGTCTTTGGGGACTTAGAGAAAGCATATGACAGGGTGCTTAGAGAGGAACTGTGGTATTGTATGAGGAAGTCGGGAGTGTCAGAGAAGTATGCAAGAGTGGTAGAGGATATGTACGAGGGTAGTGTGATAGCAGTGAGATCTGCGGTGGGAGTGACAGATGCGTTTAAGGTGGAGGTGGGATTACATCAAGGATCAGCTCTGAGCCCTTTCTTATTTGCAGTGGGGATGGACAGGTTGACAGACGAAATCAGACAGGAGTCCCTGTGGGCTATGATGTTTGCAGATGACACTGTGATCTGTAGTGAGAGTAGGGAACAAGTGGAGGAGACCCTGGAGATGTGGAGAAATGCTCTAGAGAGAAGAGGAATGAAGGTCAGCAGGACTAAGACAGAATATATGTGTGTGAATGAGAGGGAGGATAGAGGAATGGTGAGGATGCAAGGAGTAGAGGTGGCGAAGGTGGATGAGTTTAAATACTTGGGGTCAATAGTTCAGAGTAATGGTGAGTGTGGAAGAGAGGTGAAGAAGAGAGTACAGGCAGGATGGAGTGGGTGGAGAAGAGTGTCAGGAGTGATTTGTGACAGACGAGTACCTGTAAGAGGGAAAGGGAAGGTCTACAAGAGGATAGTGAGACCAGCTATGTTATATGGGTTGGAGACAGTAGCATTGACAAAATGGCAGGAGTCAGAGCTGGACGTGGCAGAGTTAAAGATGTCAAGATTTGCACTGGGTGTGACGAGGGTGGACAGGATTAGGAATAAGTATATTAGAGGGTCAGCCAAGGTTGGAAGGTTTGGAGACAAAGCCAGAGAGGCAAGATTACGTTGGTTTGGGCATGTGCTGAGGAGGGATGCAGAGTATATTGGGAAAAAGATGCTAATGATGAAGCTACCAGGTAACAGGAAGATAAGGTTTATGGATGTGGTGAGAGAGAGGACATGCAGGTGGTTGGTGTGACACAGCAAGATGCAGAGGACAGGAAGAAATGGAAACAGATGATCCGCTGTGGCGACCCCTAATGGGAGCAGCCGAAAGAAGAAGATTCAGATACTAGTACCCTCCTTGGAAACACACTTAGAATGCACAGTTGTGCAAGATCTCATCCTTACCATAACAGTAGATTTCCTTCCCTTCAGCACTACAGTATTCATTACAATAGGGATTCCCTGCCAAGGGCGTCCCAACGTCCGTCCAGCATACCACAATCTTTAGGTTGCTCTAAGGTATGCCACAGTCACATGTATGCTCCTCGTGTTGGGTACAAAGGTGACATCCAGATGTCTCATCCTCAGAACTGAGAGTCCAAGTAGGAACACAAGTCCAAGGAGCATAGAGGTAATCAGTACATCTAGAAGAGAAAAGGACCAGGGGGATGAGGGAGGGAGGGAGTGAATACTGCAACAGTGAAGAGAAGGACATCTACTGTTACGGTAAGATCATAAGACAACTGTAGTATGTCCTTCTATTTCACTGCTGCAGTATTCATTGCAACAGGGAGAGTGCCAAAGCTCAGGTGGAAGAACCAGCAGAGCTCTCTAAGAACCCACGAAGGATGGCCCTAGCAAAACCACCTCTAGCTCTGGAAAGTCCATCCAACTTGTAGTGCTTGGTAAATGTATGCACAAAAGTCCAGGTAGCTGCCTCAAGAATAAAGTTAGTATCCAAATCCTCAAAAAATGCACCAGAAGAAGCCACAGCTCTAGTAGAATGAGCCTTAGCAGAAGGAAGGCTCTTAGCATGAAAGGAATAACAAAAATAAATGTCTTTAGAAATCAAAGAAGAAATAGTTTACTTGGACACAGCCAATCCTAAGGACCTAGAATGAAGGGAAACAAGGGCTGATCAGATTTAAGAAAAGTCTTATTCAAAAAATCTGAGTTGTCTATGCACATCCAATGCGTGCAGCACCTTCTCACTGGCAGATTGAGGAGAAGGGAAAAAAGTGGACAAATGAAGAGACTGATGAAGGGACAACTCATTCATCAACTTAGGCATAAAAGAAGGATTAGAAGGAAGGAAGGGACACCCTTGCCCTTATGAAACATCAAAAAAAGGAGGGCAAGACATAATGGCTTGAAGCTCAGTCATCCGTCTGGCAGAAGTAAGGGCTAACAAAAATACAGTTTTCCAAGAGCAACGCAGCAAGGAAGCCAAATCTGCAGGTTCAAAAGGAGCCTCAGTCAATTTTTCTGAAACAAAATTAAGATCCCAAGAAGGAGGAGCAGGCTTCCTGGAAGGCCTAATAAGAAGGAAGCCTTTAATGAATTGTTTAGCTTCAATTCTAGAAGCTAAAGGTGATAAATGCAAACAAGTACAGATTGCTGATAACTGGGCCTTAAAAGAATAAGCCAACCCAGCACTGAGCAGTTCAGAGAGACAAGAGAGAAATAAAGGAACAGCCACAGAAGGTGGATCCAGGCTACGAGAAAGACACCAAACAGAAAACCTTTTCCATTTGGATAAGTAAGATTTCCTAGTAGTGGGTTGCCTAGCCTCCTGCAGGACCCTAAATATGTCCTCAGAAAACGGTGTCTATTGTGAAATCAGAATTGTGTCACCCAATGGTGTCAGTTGAAGAGTGGACAGGTGGGGATGGATGAGAGATCCCTTTTGTCTTGTGTGAGTAGGACCACCCTGTGAGGTAACTTGTGATGACTGCCCTTGGTTCACTGCAGAAGAACAGGGAACCAATGCTGCCTTGGCCAAAATGGGGTCACCAGCAAAATCATCCTGTTGTGTTTTGAACAGGAATTTTGTAATGAGGGGAAGGGGAGGAAAGGTGTAAAGAGGCATCCCCTTCTAAGAAAAAGAAGGGGCGTCCACCTTCCAAACCAGAGGACCCAGGACTCTATCACAAAATACAGGAAGTTGTTTGTTCAGTGGGGAGAGAAAAAGATCCATTTGAGGAGTACCCTACTGGTGGACAATATCCAGAAAAACATCCATGTGAAGCATCCATTCGTGGGGTTAAATTATGGGCCTGCTCAGACTGTGCCACAATATTTTGAACTGAAAGAATATAAACTGCCTGAAGTGTCACTTGGTACTGGATAGCTAGTTTCCATACTAAGGTGCTAACTGGCAAGGCAAAGATGATAAGACTTTGCCCAAACCCCCCCCCCCCCCCCCATCCATTTGCTGACATACCACAACCTCGTGGTATTGTCTGTAAACACCTTGACAGAACCTGGGGGAGAAAAGACATGCAGTCATATCATCGATGGCCTCATTAATCGGGTCAGCTCACAAAGTGTGTAATCTTCTGCAACACAGTCATCATTCTCTAAGTAAGGGTGTTGGTGACCATCAGCAGTGCAGCCATCTCTGCCCAATGAGGGGCAATGTCAGCAACACAAGGCTTGTCCAGTTCAGTTTTTCTGATGGGATATGACTTGGTATCAAACAGAAGGAAGGGGGAAATGTGATCGATCTGAATGAACTCGTTCGAGTCATCAACGCCTCGTACAATGAGGCAGTTTCTTGAGAAAGGTGACTCTTCCCTAGCTATCGCTAAAAAGTAAGGACACATTTATTATATTTTTATTTAACAGTGATCTTAATACATGGGTGGAGGAAAACTTAAATTGTAAGTAAAAAATGTGTATGTAAACAGTGAATAAGGAAGGACATTTGTCCACTATTGCAGTACACAGACGCAAAGAAATTAGTGACTGAATGTACAGCTAACCAAGGGAGAGAGGATAGCAGTGTATACTGGGGAGGGCTAAGTATGGCATGCATTAACAAGGGAGAACTAATCACAGTAGAATGAAACACTGCAGTTTACTGCAGTATACTTACATGCTGAATGAGAAGTGAGCACAGTACAGTGGTACAACATACAGATTCCAATGTAGAAACAATTGATGTTTACTGAGGGCAGTGCTACACATTAAATTGATAGTGTGCAGGTACTAGGGAGAAAATGGGCTGCAGTGGAATCAGTCATTGTAGTCCAATGTATGTATAAGTTACTAGTAGCAGGTATTCTGGGAAGGGGGCAGCAGTCTAAACACAGTGTGTTACTACTAACAAAAAAAGAGATGCCAGTGTATTTATGCACTGTACAGGTACTTGGAATAGACAGCTTCCAGAATCTGGTCAGATCACTCAGGAATCAGATTTCTGATAAAAACAAACACTTATAAGACTCTTTCACAAAATTAGATTAAAACAGATAAAAGTCATTACAAAAATATTGATAATTTTGAGACATTAATTCAAAGAAAGAAAACATGTATCAGAATAAGTATGTTACATTCAAGTCATTTGTTTTATTAGGATGAATAAATTAGTCTGACAGGATAGATATAAACCACTAGTTCATTTCCTATGTTTTTTGAAGAAGATCCTTTAAGATAGTCTAGTAAAAATAATGTTTCAGAAATATTATACTAATGCAAAGCAGTAAAATAAAACTTATGTTAATTACCAAGAAATGAGAATCACAAAACAGACTAATAAAGCTTGCAACTACTGCAACAAAGATGCAGCCAGTAAGCCAAACAAGGCATAACATTCTTCTGTATATATTCCACCTCATAATTTAGGTATTTTATGACTACTGCAACTGGCTTTAAAACTGAAGTATGATAATACACAATTATACATTTGGAAGAGATCCTGTATTTGTTCTGAATGCTTGAGTGTTTGATGTTGTAACTCTTGCATCTAGGTATTGAAAGACTACTTATTAAACTCCACTGACCTTACAGATTTCATAGGTATTTACCTCAATACAGTAGTATGTAATTTTTTTATTATTATTATTTAATAGGAGAATACAGTTGTTTTGATACTGAAGATAATAATGCAGAGCTAAATTAAAATGCAGTTCTAAACAAAAATTGCTTTTGCTAATAAAGATAACTGCCAAACGGAGTTGAATTAGTGTGCCCCGTTACGCATTTGTGATTGTGGAGTTGATGTACAAGGAAGGGAGCATTAGACTGGATTCAAACCTCAGAAGAAACATATTCACATAATTACATATTCATTTGTTTGTCTTTCGGCTTTTCCCCCTTAGGGGTCGCCACAGCGGAACACCGGTTCGCTAATGATTGGCAGTAGATTTTTACGTACTGGCTTGCCGGGCCTAACACACAACCTTCAACGAAGGAATGCCCATTCACGCATGTCGCCACACAGAAGACGCTCTAACTGAGAATTGAACGGGCAACATCTAACTGTGAGGCAACAACGCTACCGCAGTACCACCACCGCAGTATATAATATAAAATACCTGAATTCCATGCTTCACACTCTGAACTCTTTTTGCCTCAGCCAATTTTTTTTTTTTTTAATTGTGTACATTGTCTGACTTCTATTTATCTCTGCACTACTTGCCCCCAAAATCTAGGGAACATAATGCAGTTTAGTTATAACTTTCTTTTTATGTTGTGTTGAATATTTCCATAATATCCACATAGTAATTTTCTTTCAAAATCACTTGGTATCAAATCCCAAAATCTTTCTATTACAGTCTCATTACATTGTTTCCTCTCCCCACAATTACACAGTTTTGAACTTTGTATTTTATATTTCATCAGATTCTTAGCTGGTAATTTTTGTAAGGACAAGCACAGATTGAAATCTCTCCACTTCAAAATACTTTTCAATTTTTTATGTTCTAAGTAACAACTTATTCAAACTTATTCTTCTATAATATTTTTGTAGCAGCATACCGTACCTAATCCAAAGGGAGGAAAGGGGGTGGGCCTAGCACATCTGCAAAAAACTATGTATGATTTTATTGCATTCAGCATGTATGATTTTATTGTTGGCTTTACAAATGCAAGGGCTCCAATGCTGTACTACTTGTAAAATTGGCAATTAAAACTGGCACACGAGTCCTTTTGGAGGAAATTAAAATAAAACAAGTAAAAGTTCTATTTACAACTCATAATGTAACAAATAAGCAAAAAAGTCATCAGCTGTAGGTAATATTCCAGATTAATTCAAAAAACCCACCTGCCTGCGCAAAATGGCAAAACTCTATTCTACAGTATTACACAGGAAACAAAAAAAATCAAAATCTTGGAAAAAAATAAAATTCTTTAGTACTCAACTTGGTTATAAGCTACAGATGCATATCACTCCAAACCGTTTGACTGCAGAAGCCCTAGTTACACTTTTAACAGGCATGTGTCACAACTCATTGGGCACAATTTCTCCGTATCAGTGTTTTTCCCCAAAAAAATATGTAGCACAGCTCAGTTACAAGTTCCATAAAATTTTTACTCTGCCAGCAGAGGGGGACAAGGCCCTGACAACATGTTGCCCAAGTAACCCGGTTTGATTAGGTGCTTGGACATCTGATGGAGTAAGCAGGGTTGGATGGTTGATACCATCTCTGATGGGTGGATGGTTCTCTGGCCATTTCCTGTGATGATCCGTGGTGGTGGTGGGACAAAGGAGGAATAGGGTGGGGGCAAGGCTGAACTGCTATGGAAGCAGGCTGATAACCAGCAAGTCCTCAGTGCACACCCTCCCATGGGATGCATCACAAGGGGCCAAAGGGGGGAGAAACAAGGGGTAAGTCATGAAGCAGACCAAACACAAACAGCAGTCTAGCTACACATGCAGTCATAAAAACAGACCCCACCACTAAAGTGTGAACTGCTAGACCGTAGGATGCCCTCAAGTTCTGGCCAGTCCCAGCCTTATCAGAAATTATCCAGACAGTTAAGGAGGTGGCTGGCAGACCTACTGATGGACGTGGGGCACTGGGTAGGGAGTTGCAGAATGATGCAAAAGGGAGAAAAAAATCCTCAAAAGGCTGCTAATCAACACACAATTTGTGGCGCAGTAAGGGCTTTATCCTTCTGCATCATGGGACAGCTAATCTAAGTTCCCTTATGAGAACATACCAGGCTAATGTGGCAACAAGTTCTGGGTACAAGCTTGAGTGTAAAGATGAGAGGGCATATTTTATTTTTTTCAGATGACATCTAGTTAAGGATGTTAAGATCTTTCTAATGGTGTGTGTAAGATGGTTGCGTAGCAACAAAGTTAGCAGTTTTATGATGGGTTGTTGACATTTTTGTAAGTACACACCCAAGAGTCACCAATGGCTTCTGATCCTTATACGAATTTTGGTATTTTGGAAGATATACAGCTTAGATAAAAGGAATAGGTATGTACTTATTCTGTAGTGAGCTCCACTCTTTTTATGTCCTTTACTGTAGTCTGTGTATGATCTTCAGGTTACACTGCCTTTATGGAGACATGAAGGTAATCACAAACAGATAAAGACTCAGAAGTAGCAGTAGCTCCAATTAGGTTTGTAATCTTACCATTGCTGCTCAGGTTTTCTTTTCTGTGAGGCCTGTTGTGCTTTGCTTCAGCCAGGTTAGGTGCATTTACGACTGCTTTACAGTTCTGACATGAACTTTGAGAGTTTTCTGCACTGCATGTCAGTAGAGTCACCTCCGTATTGGATGTGCTAGACTCTGCAGTGTTTTCATGCATCTGACTTGTGGATATGGTGGAAGGCAGACAGCCAAGTATGGAACTCTATGGTACTCTTGTGTATGAGGGGAAGCTCAGTGAGGTGCAACATTTTGCAAACTGCTTTAATTTACTACAAAGGTAGCTGGGCAAGTAAAATAAAAACAAGGTGCATTAGCCTACAATTTGTCATCCGTTTAAAAAGATAGAATGGCTTATTACATCACAGGCTTTTAAGAAGCCCGGAAGTGACTAAGTCTCAGTGGATAACTACATCCTAGAGTAGTTTCAAAAATGCTGCCTGGAGACTATGATAAAGTCAGCATCCGCACTGACAATTTCTAAGAAGATTATACCGAGTCAGGTAGTTGGTTAATTGCATGTGGACTAATCATTTGAATACCTTTTAATAAAGGGCTCATGATATTACTTAATGAAGGTGAATAACAAAAGGTAAAAATACATACACATTTAAGAGAGAATATCCTTCAAGAAGGAATTTATGTTGATCAAAGTGCAGGAAAGGGTTCTAGATTTTAAGCATGCTTACAGGAGTTTATCCAATGAAGCATAACAGTTTCTCTTGAACACTATTGCAATTGTTGTGGGTTGAAATTCATACAGTTGATAAACAGCTGTACACAAGTTGTTTGAGTTGTTGCCAGTGTGCTCGACAATGGATTCAAAGTAGCAAGCAAATGTGTTTGCTGTCCCTTGTACTGAAGGTAGGCCCAAAGGAATGTTTAGTATCATGATTCTTAAAGGTTTATCAATAGCTTTCCAGAAAGATACAGTTTTGCAGTTGTTTTTTAGATTTCTGTTTTGTAGACTCGAAAAATGTTTGTTTGAGTTTATCTGCTTATGGTTCTATATTTTCATTTAATAAACTGATGTCATCACTACTTATAGGTTCATAGGATGATAGTAGGCTGTTGGCCCAGCGGGGCCCTTATAAGTCTAGCCAAGAATTTGGCCCATGTTCCCACAAAGTCAGCACCTGTTTACCCTGTCCAGCAGGGACACTGGTGGGATCCCAGGGGTGTATTTTCATTTCCCATCCAGTCATCTAGGTTCCTCTTAAAGAGGGCTAGAGAGGTACTCTGCTTGACATGGAGGGAGTCTATTCCATAGCTGGGGGAGTCTTTGGGACACAAATGTATCCCACCAACAAGTTCTATTAATGTCACAGACCAGGTTAAGGCCTTACGTGTGGGGTTGTGCAAGTGGAGTTTGATATACAGATATGCAGCAACTCCATCAAGGCTGGGTCTGAGATGGCCTTATATGCCAGACACAGGTCACCTCTGAGCAGTCTGTATGAGACTGAGTAGAGGGACAAGGAGTTTAGCCTATCTGTATAGGATACGTGTTTGAGACCCTGGATATTCCTGGTCAGGAACCTCTGTGGTCTCTCCAGCTGCTGAATGTGCTTGGCAAGTTACATGCCGAAGAGGGCCTTGTACTCTATAATTGGTCTGATAAGGGAGGAGTACAGGAATGTTATGACCTCCTTGTTCTTAGATGTAATGTCCTTATTTATGAGGTGGGCCATATATAAAGCCTTCTGTACAACGGAGGCAAAGTGGTGGTCAAAAGTCAGGTTGCTATCAACCTGGATGCTCAGGTCCTTCAAAACTGATTGAATGCTTAGTACGTTATCAATGTGATAATTAGTGGGGACGCCATTTTCCCCAAAGGGGATGATGGTGCATTTCTCGGCATTCAGTTTGAGGCCAAGCTTCTGGCACCAGTCATTAGTATGGGTAAGGCCCTCGTGGAGGATGTTCACATCACTAGGGGAATTTAAGACAGCGCCCAGCTTGCAGTCATCTGCAAACTTGGTCATCCACAGAAAATACAGTTGTGTACACTTACCATAAATGTAGATGTTAGAGTGTATTCACTGTTGCAGTCATTACATTTGGGTAATCTGCTGGCAGGTTGCCCTCAGTCAGCCTGATTAACAGTCTTTGGTCCTGTGTAGGTTGCTGTCCCTTCTTCCATAACGTCAGGTCGTCAGGGGTATAAAACATGCAGCCAATGTCATTACATCAGTTTTTCTTGCCCCAGATGTCAGGTGCCCCTCTAACAGGGACCAAATAAACACAAATACACAAAAGTATACCTCCAACCAAAAGAAAATACACCAAAAAGCCTTTTAAGCATAGTAAAGGAAAGTAGAGGTAAAGAGAGAAAAAAGTAGGGGGCTGGAGGGAGGGTAACCACGACTGCAACAGTGAATACACTTGAACATCTACATTTATGGTAAGTGTACACAACTGTACTATAATTGTGTTTCACTGTTGCAGTCATTACATTTGGGTAGATTCCCAAAGCTATGGCTGGGGGGGGGGGGTGGTATACAGCATTAGGGCCAGCTATAAGGCCCTGCAAGACAGCAGTGGCAAAGCCAGCTCTGGATTTAGAGAAAATTGGTAAATGATGATGCTTGGTGAAAGTATGTACAGAACTTCTAGGATATCCCTGGTAGGAACACCTCTGAGAAAGGCTGCAGAAGTAGATGCAGCCCTGGTGGAGTGAGATCTGATCCCCTGGGGAATAGGTTTGCCATGGTGCTTATAGCAGAAATGAATGCAATGGCTTATCCATTTAGAAATGGTTGGTTTTAAAATAGCCTTCCCCTCTGCCCCTGCAGCAAATGCTACCAGCAATTGTTAAGATTTTCCTCGAGATTTAGTCCTGTCCAAGTAGGATTATAGTTGTCTGTGCACATCCAAGGAATGCAGAATCCATTCCCCTTTTCTGTGGATTGAGAAAGAAGGTTGGCAAATGAATGGACTGATTAAGAGCCACACTGGAAACCACCTTGGGCATGAAGGATGGATTTGTCCTGAGAGATGCCATGTCCGCATGAAAGATGATGAAAGGCTCCACTGCCATAAGGGCCTGTAATTCAGATATCCTTCTAGCTGAAGTGATTGCTAAAAGGAAGGCGGTTTTCCAAGAAAGAAATTTTAAGTCTGCAGTAGCAGCTGGCTCGAAAAGAGGTAGAGTGAGTTTTTTCAAAACAATGTTAAGGTCCCAGGCAGGGATAGGAGCTCTCCTGGGTGGTCTCAAGTTTTTTGCCCCTTTGAGATACTGCTTCAGCAGAGGATGAGAGAAGAGGGGTGGTTCTGTGTTACAATAAGCTGAAATAGTTGAAGAGTGGATTTTAAAGGAGGAAAAAGACAGGCCCTTGTGAAGAATTTCAGTTAAATACTGCAAAATCTGAGGTAAACTGGGCACTGCTCTGCTCATCCCTAAAGACTGGTTCCAGAAACAGAATCTTTTCCATTTGTCAGCATATGATTTTCTAGTACTAGGTCTCCTCGCCTCCAAGATGACATCCATCACAGGTCTGCGGAGGGATAAGTGATTAGCCAGGCTGTAAGGTTCAATGTTGGAAGCTGAGGTGCAGAATTTGGTTCTCCTGCTGAGACAGCAGGGAAGGGGGTCTGAGGCAAGTGCCATGGAGATATTTGCAACACACTGTGCAGGAAGGGGTACCAGTATTGGCACGGCCAGTCTGGAGCAATCAAAATCACCCTTGGTTTGTCCTGTTTGACTTTTAGTAGAACTTAACAGAGGCAGAGGGGGAAAGGCGTAGACTGATAGGTTTTTCCAGCTGAAGGACAGAGCATCCACTTTCCAGGCTTGTTTGTGGGTAGTCCTTGTGCAAAACCTGTTCAACTGTTAGTTCTGGGGGGAGGCAAATAGATCTATGTCTGGGCTCCCCCATTCGCTTGTCAACATGTTGAAAATCCGTGGTGCCAGTTTCCACTCGTGCATCCATGAGGTTTCTGCTTAGTCCGTCTGCCAGTGTATTCAATTTTCCTGGCAGGAATTGAGCTTGTAGGTGCACTTGGTAGCTTAAGGCTGTGTTCCACAATGCCATAGCTAGTGTGCAGAGGGGGTAGGCATGTGTACCCCCCTGCTTGTTTATGTACCACATAACCGTGGCGTTGTCCGTCTTTACCATTAGTTGTCCTGGAAGAATGTAGTCCTTCAAGGCTGTAAGAGCATTCTGTACAGCTAACATTTCTTTTTGATTGATATGTAGGTGCATTTGATTTGGGTTCCATTTGCCTTGAATGCACTTCCCTGCCAGGTGAGCCCCCCATGCACAGTCTGATGCATCTGTAGTTAGGGTTTGGGCAGCAGGGGGTAGTGTGAATGGTACTCCCTTGTTTTGGTGGCAGGCCTCTGCCCACCATAGGAACTCCAGGCGTAGGCAAGGTAGGATAGGAATCATTGTTTCCAGACTGTGACCATATTGACTCCATAGACTTTTTAGATACCACTGTAGTTTCCTCATATGCAATCTTGCATATGGAATTAGAAGAATGCAGGAGGACATGAACCCTAAGGCTTGCAGTATTTGTCTTGCAGATAGCAGAGTTTTTGTGGCCACTTGTTTGAAGTAAGTTACCAAATTAATTTGCTTTTCTGACGTGAGGAAAGCCATCTGGGCAGTTGTACTCAAGCTTGCACCCAGGAATGTAATCTGCTGACAGGGTACCAGCTGTGATTTTTTTTCATTTATGGTGTACCCCAGACAAGTTAGAACCCTTTTTACAAACGCCAGATGATTTAGAAGTATGCCCTGGTTTTCTGCCTGAATTAGACAATTGTCCAGGTATGGGTATATTTGAATATTTGTTTACCTGCAAAATGCAATAACTGGAGCCAGGCACTTAGTGAATACCCTGGGCACAGTAGACAAGCCAAAGGGCAGTGCAGAGAACTGATAATGCAAGTAGCCCGCTTTGAAGCATTGGTATCTTCTGCAAGATTCCCTGATTGGGATATGCAGGTATGCTTCTTTTAAATCTAGAGTTGCCCACCAGGCGTCTTTGCCTAGCATAGGAAATAACTGAAGAGTCAGCATCTTGAATTTTGGAATCTCCAGAAAGGTGTTTAGACAAGTCCAGGATTGGATGCCATGATTTGTCTTTTCTGGGTACCAGAAAAAGCCTGGAATAAAAACCTTGTCCCTTTTCCTCTTCTGGTACCAGTTGAATAGCCCCCATGCTTAAGAGGGAAAGTACTTGTTTTTGAGCCTCTGGCCCACTGATTTGGGGGCAGGTCTGGCCACCCGTTTGGTGGTGGCAACGTGTGGAAATGAAATCTGTACCCTGAGAAACTACATTTAAAACCCATTTGTCCTGGGTTATGAGTTCCCAGTTCTTTATATGAAGAGCAATCTTTCCCACCAAAGGGGCGGTCAAAAGATAAATGCTTGAGAATTTTAAAAGGAAGTCATTGAGATGGCTTACCATAGAAGGGTGTCTTGTTATTCCCAGATTTGGAAGTGGAGGCCCCCCTACAGCTTAGTTCTGAGAGTCCCCTGGGATTGAAACCTGGGGTTTTTGCTGTGTATGGGTTTGGCTTGAGAAGATCTGGAAGGGGCTGGAAAGGACCAATTCTTAGTAGGCTAGTACCTACTAAATCTTGGAGGTTGCACTTGTAAAAAATATTTAACAGTTTGCATAGATTTAGCTTTATCTTCCATCTTTTTAAGAACTTCTTCAGCCTTGTTGCCAAACAGGCGGTCCTGATTTAAAGGAACATCCAACAATTTAGCTTTAACGTGATCAAGCAACGATTGCTCTTTAAGCCAAGCATGCCTTCTAAGCACAGACCTAGTAACAGCAGCCCTGCAAGAGGCTTCTAAGGAATCAAAACCACACTGCAAAGTATGTTTTCCAACTTGTTCAGCAGAATACAAGTCTTGTAAATCTTTATTTTCCACACAGTCAGGAATCAACATAATTTTCTGTTTAAGCAGTGCAATAACATGTTGCTGATATTTTAACATATGAAATTGGCAGTTTAAAGCTCTGATTGCCAAGGCTGCAGAAGTATAAACCTTTTTACCCCATCTATCCAGCACCCTGGCATCTCTAACAGAAGGAGTAGGATTTTTAGCAGTAGATGCCTTAATGCATTTGGGTCCCTGAGAAATAGTCTCTGGATCTACAACAGGATTTTTGAAAAGGAACTTGTGAAATGCCGGAACCCTGTAGTATCTGTCAGGTTTACTAGGAGCAGGAGGCAGGGAATCAGGGGCCAAACTGGATTATGAGAAACCAACAATGTCTAGTACAGGAGGTATAGCCAAAGGCCTATGCTGAGGTAGAAGGAAATCTCTAAGCCTTTTTTGAATCAGAAAATTCCTGGCTTTCCCAGAGAAAATGCTCACTTAAAGTATGTAAAGTTTCCCCAAAAGAAAAATCCTCAGGAGGGGAAGCAGAGGCAATTAGATCTTCAGCCATTTTTATCATTTGTTTTTTTAGGCATAGGGGCCTGAGCATGAGGCCTGGGTGTCAGTTTTTTAGACATGGATCAAGATTTAGGCCTTAGTAATGAAGGAGGTGTCAATTTAATATGCAAGTCTGTAGGCCTGGATACACCCTAAGAAGCCGGTGCCTGCACAACGGCTCCGGACCCATCCAAGGTACAGACATCTGCGGGTTCTGTAGTTGAAGTATCTCGTGGCATACCGGACTCTGAATGGTTCTCAGTAGAGGCCTGCGAATCAGAAGTAGCAGGTATCAAGGGCAGCAAAAGCACCTCACTGAGTACCGGCGAACTGGCAACTAGCTTAGGAGAAGGGTCGGCAGTTTTGGACCTCGGCGGCCTGTCCGTCTTTATCTTTGTATTTTTTTGGAATCAAGGTAGTCGGATGGCTAACAGACGACATTTCTGGCTAATTAAACAGAGAACTGAAATATTTAGAGGCAAAAATATACAGACGGACAGTGATTAAATAAAACACAAAACCGACAGCAAGGTACATCGTGGTCAAGGTCTAGGCAAGGAATACAGTACGAATGAAAATCTTTGAGATATTTGCTTTCCACAAGTAATGCAATTATTAACTTTTAATGACATCGGTAAGGAGCAAGAAAAACTTTCCCCAACGGGGTACTTAGCTTTAAGTTGAAGACTTTGGTTCTGAAACTTGAAAATGAAAATTTCAGGAGTCGGCCAACCAGCACTTGCAAACTGCTTCTGCTTCGGGCACCGCATGGCAAGAAAGACTGATGCAATGACGTTGGCTGCATGTTTTATACCCCTGATGTCATGGAAGAAGGGACAGCAACCGACGCAGGACCCAAGACTTTGTTAATAAAGGCCGACTGAGGGCAACCTGCCAGCAGATTACCCAAATGTAATGACTGCAACAGTGAAACACGAAGATCACTGGTTTTTGCTTGCACCTCAGAAAAGTATATCCCAAACAGTAGAGGCCCCAAGACAGATTCTTGGGGTACACCACTTGTTATGGGCCTACTATTAAAGGTGGCATCTGTAATTTTGACTCAGTAGGTTCTATCAGTTAGCCAGTTAGCTACCCATCTGGTAACATACGGGTTGTTGCCTAGCTGGAAGAGTTTATCTATTATGCCTGAGTGGGGAACAGCGTTGAAGGCTTTGCCTAGGTTAGTGTAGGCAGCGTGCACCGTCTTCCCCTCATCCATGGCTTTTGGTAACGGTTTTGAAGAAGTCGACCAAGTTTAACAGGCATGATCTCCCTTTGACAAAACCAAACTGTGTGGGGTCAAGTGTTTGGAAGTTGCTAATGTCCTTGTTTAGAAGATCCATGATAATGTATTCCAAGGCCTTGCAGATCAGGTTAGTTAGGCTGATGGGCCTATAATTGCCTGGGTCAGTGGACCCTCCATCTTTGTGTAGAGGGATGACAGTGGCTGTCCTCCATTCAGCTGGGATGAAAGCCAGTGCTCAGGATATGGTTGAATAGGGTGCCTAACTGAGCTGAGAATTTATGTATGATACAGCCAGGTATGTTGTTGGGTCCCATGGAGACTGTATTTTTTGCCTTTGAGAGGACATTAAAGACCTGCTCCCTGGTGATGAGGGGAGGGGAGCTGGGGATGTCCTGGTTTACTGATGGGGGGGTTAGCAGGGTGAAGTTTTCACTGAACCTGTCTGCCAGCAGATTGGCTATATCTATGGCATGTGTATGTGGTGTTATTGACCACCAGTTCAGAGCAGATTTGGGTGTTACCTTTGAAAATGCAGATGTGTGAAGAAGGCCTTGTGATTGTCCTTAGTGGATGGGGTCAATTTGGACTCAAAGTTAGCCTTAGAGGATTTCATCAGTGACCTTATTTATTTGTTCAGACAAAGGAGAGATTGCTACCAACTTGGCACCTGCTCCTTCTTGGTCCTGAACAGCAATTTTTTACTTTTACTATAGAGTTTGTTTATTGCTGCTGTTTGAGACAGGTTTACTCTTCCTTGAGGAAGATAATTTGGTCCTGTCAGGTATTGCTGAGTCCATACAGCTATGTAGGTGCTCATATAGTTTTTTGGTGTAGGCTTGGACATTAGTGCTAGTTCCAACTGAAGGGATGGTGGCGGTGAAGCTGCCTATACCTGCTCTGAGGAAACTTCAGCTTCGGAAAAGTTTTTTTTGTTTGACCATCACAAGGGGGGGGGGGGGGCAGTCAGGGGAGATGGTGACTTCACAAGTGATCATTTCATGGTCAGATCTTACCAAGGAGGATGACACTGGAGGGATGGTACAGTGGCTACTCATGTTGGTTAGGACCAGGTCCAGGATATTTATGATAGATTCAAGTACGTCCAGACAGGTGGAGTGGGCATATTGCTCTTATGCATTCCAAGCTGCGTTTCCTTTTCTATGAGCTCAAGTGACTGTTAATTCAAGGTGGAGCCTTGCCTTCTACTCTGACATCCCTGGATGAGACTTTTTTTTAAGAAGGTTTGGGAGTATCCTGTTCAATATCAGAAGAGTTTAGTCCTTTTTTCTGACTTGTTCTAAGCAATTCCATCTACTGTAGTTAATTTGTTTGTAGCAATACCCATGGTAACATCTTGAGGTTTTCTGCAGGTTATCGTTTTTAATGCAGTTTTTGTTACTTTGTTTTTCCGTATGGTAAAAGTAGGCAGATGATCACTTGAGTGATTTGGAAGAGTTCCATTAATAAAACTAGCAGCCACAAAACTGCATTAAATATTCAGTTCAGGATGATGCTAGTTACAGTTCTGGGATCTTGTGTGTTAGAAGTGGATAGAAGCTGATGGTATCCAAGTGGCTGAATATCTGTAGATGGCTAATACTTGAGTTTTAACACTGGAAGTCTCCAATTGAGTCTGAGGAATTTTCTTGCTTTCTGTGTTTGGTTTCTGGTAGACTGTCTATGCAGTTGTTTACTTGCAACAGTCATGACTGGAAATGGTAAATTTCTTGTGACTGGTTTAGGTGGAGTTTTGCATTTATTAGTACTTACATAGAAACTAATTGTACTATGGTACAACATTTATTTTTTAATAAGAAACATGGCATTTATATGTATAAGATGGAGGTTATAAAACTGTAGGTTTTGTAACTTAGTAATATGTTTGTGTGCTCTGGAAAAGAAAAGAGGGAGACATGGTGGGAATGGTATAGTTCCCTTACAAGCAATAAATGGTAGTTTTTTGGGGGATGCAGCATGAAGCAGGCCAAACGGTACTGAACAGTCTAGCCACACATGTGCAGTCAGATCAGAAGCAAAGCTGCCTCAGAGCTAACCTGTAAACCTGAACCTTGAAACAATCTGGTTTAGGGATCATTACTTACCATGTATGAACTGTTTGTGATAGCTAAATAAAGAATATTTATACAGGTTCCTACAGGTACTGGTACCAGGTCACAGCAAATGGAAAGACAGCAGGATGATTAAGTTGCTAGCCTATAATTTTAAGTATTCAGTAGTCAGCACTGAGACGACCAAAATTAATGGGTAACCCATAACTTTGTAACATTATATGACTGCACAGGGGTCTAACAGTTTATAAAAGGAGCAAATAACTCCTTTTAGGAATTGCAATCAGATGCTGTGACTGCACTGTAAATCGGCCTGATCCAAAGCTCTGTAGAACAACGGTCATCACAACACCAATTACATTATTATGGTAACTGTACTGTCCTGGTCCAAGACTCTGTGGCTTGTGTTTGTGTATCCAGAACACGGTCATCCATTCTAGTGCCATATACCATGCTAACTGCTTCACAAGGGAAAGTCTAATAAACTATGTAGATTGTAATACACTGCTATCTGCTAACATACTGAATCAACAAGGGGAAATTGGTGGCAGACAGCATACTGAATCAACAAGGGGAAAAATCAGTAGCAGATAGACTACTTTGACACATTCTCTGTTACATCACACCTAACACAAAGGTGAAATTGGTATATAGATATAAACAAGAAGTTATGTACTCACCATAACGTTCAATGTACGTGTAGTCCATCTCGCCTCATTCTTACCCGTGGGTTCGGAGCCGAATATCGGCTCCGGCTCGGCCAAACTTTTTTAGCTCGAAGTCTTCTATTGGCTGGGCTAAGCAGGTATCCCATGTGCACTGCTCATATCCCCAGATCTAGTTTGCTGCGAACACTCATTCATACCCCATGCATAACATCCAAGTAAAGAAGAATAAGCTAAAAGTGAAGAGAACTCTGTAAATCAGACCTAACCTCCAGATCCTCCAGGAAGGGGGAAGGTGGGAGGGCAAGTAAGAATGTGAGGCGAGATGGACTACATACATCGAACGTTATGGTGAGTACATAACTTCTTGATGTTATGTAGTCCAATCTCGCCTACATTCTTACCCACGGGACAGCGTCCCTAGCACCTACATCCTGGGGGGCTCATAGGAAGATACTCCTGAGTACTGTGGAATCAAAGGAAGACCTGCCCCTAGACACCACGTCCAACTTGTAATGAGCAACAAAGGTGTGAGGAGATGCCCAGGTAGCTGCAGCACAAATATCTATTGACAATCTGGCCTGATAGGCTGTAGATGTAGATACAGCCCAAGTAGAGTAAGCCTTGATTGCAAAAACACTGGCAACTCAATAGATTGATTAAGATTAGATATGGTCGCCACTTTAGGAAGAAAAGAAGGGTTTGGTCTAAGAGAAACCTTGTCCTTATGAAAGACCAAGTATGGAGGTTTGATAGAAAGAGCTTGAATTTCTGAAACGCGTCTGGCTGATGTGATGGCTATTAAAAAGGCAGTTTTCCAGGTCAAGAATTTTAAGTCACAGGTAGCTGCAGGCTCAAAGGGTGGTGAAGTAAGGGCTTGCAGAACAAAATTTAGATCCCAGGGCATGATTGGTTCTGAGACAGGAGGACGGAGTAACACAGTGCCCTTCAGGATAGCCTTACAGAGTCTGTGAGCATCAGACTAGGCTCATTAGCAACATGAAAATTAGAAATCGCTGCCAAGTGAACTTTAATGGTAGCGGATGCTGAGCCCTGCTGGAAAAGCATAGACAAAAAACTCCAAGACGGAAGCAATTGGAGTTGTGTAAGGATCAATTCCTTGGGTATGACCCCAAATAGAAAACCTCGACCATTTGCTGGAATAAATCTTCCTAGTAGACAGCTTATGAGAGGAAGATAAAATATGAACTACCTCAGGTGGAAAGTGATGAAGCCTAACTAACGACGGAAGTGGAATAGCCAGGCTGTCAACCGGAGGGTCCACAGAGAGGGGTGGAACTGTCCCGACATGTGTGTCAGTAAGTCTGGTTGTGGGTCCAGAGTCCAAGGTGTGTCCACAATGTAGGGATGGAAAAAGGGGAACCAGACTTGACGAGACCAGTGTGAAGCAATCAGAATCATTCTGCTTCCCAAGGATTGCGCTTTCTGAATCAGTTTTGATAGCAAGGGAAACTGAGGGAAAGCATAAAGCAGACCGGAGGGCCAATCATGGACTAGAGCATCCCTGGGGGACTCCCCCTGTGGGGGGATCAGCATGAAGTAGCTGCTGCATTTGGAATTGAGGTGGCTGGCAAAAAGGTCACAGCAAAGCTGACCCCATCTGCTGAAGATTCGTTCTGCAACTAGACTATTCAGGGACCACTCGTAAGGCATCAGAATAGCTCTGCTTAGCTTGTCCGCTATCACGTTGTTCTTCCCCGGAATGTGCATTGCCACCAGAAACCGTTGAGAAGATACTGCACACTGCCACACTTGCATGGCGCCTCTGCACAGGGGGTAAGATCTGGTTCCCCCCTACTTGTTCAGATACCAACCACTGACATGTTGTCCGAGTGTATTGCAATAGTCCCTAGGGGTAGAAAGCTCTGAAGTGCCTGCAACGCAAGTAGCACCGCTCTCATCTCTAGGACATTGATTTGCAGATGTATCTCGTGATCTTGCCACATGCCTTGGACTGTCCTGCCGAGATAATGCCCCCTCCCCACCCCATCTGGGAGGCATCCGTGGTCAATGTGGCAACCGGGGTTGGTGGAATGAAGGGTTTTCCCCTGTCCAGATTGTTGGTGCAAAGCCACGAACTGAGATCCTGTTTGCATCTGTCCATGAGCAAAATAGGGTAGGAAAGTGGAAGTTTTTGGAGAGACCATTGAGCAAAAAGGAGCCATTGAAGGAGCCTCATGTGCAATCTCGCTAGGGGGACCAACATAATTGTTGCTGCCATAGTCCCCAGGAGTTGAAGAACCCATCTTGCCTTTGCTTTCCTCAGGGGTAGCAGGGCGTGCACCTGTTGCTGTAAGACTCTGATTCTTTCCTGCAGTAGAAAGGCTCGCATTTGAACGGTGTCTAATTCTGCACCTATAATGACACGCTGTGAGGGCAACAAGGCAGATTTTTCCTAGTTTAGTGTTATGTCCAACTGTTGACAGAGTGATGGTAGCGTCCCTGGTTTGGATTAGTATATGCCTGGTGGGGGCGGTAAGGAGCCAGTCGTCCAGATAGGGAAACACTTGGAATCCTTGACGTCTCAATTGAGCTGTCACCACCGCCATACACTTGGTGAACACCCTGGGGGCTGTGGTGAGACCAAAGGGCATGGCTCGAAACTGGAAATGACTGGCTCACCCAGCCAGAAGCGTAGGTGACTCCTGGATGCCCTGTCCATTTTGACATGGTAGTAAGCATCCTTGAGGTCGATGGAGCACATCCATACTTCTCCCAACAATGGGAGAATCGATTGTAGTGTGACCATACGGAACTTGGACTTTTGTACATAGTTGTTCAGTTGGCTGAGATCTAATATGGGTCTCCGGTCCCCTGTTCTTTTCGGCACCAAAAAGAATCTTAAGTCCCTAATCTGATCTGGTCTGAGGGGACATGCTGGATGGCTCCCTTCCCTAGCAGCTTTGAAACCTTTGAAGCTGCATGATCCCTTTGACTCGGTGGAACGTCCGGGATTTTTCTGACTGGCGGGGGGTCTGACGAAAAGGGGATGACATAACCTCCGGAAATTATTCGTAATACCCATTGGTCCTGGGTGATGCTCTGCCAGGCTTCCGGGTATAACGATATTCGACCCCCGACTGGCTCCGGAAACGCACAGTCGGGCATCCCATCAGGAACGATGGTAGGGAGAGCCGCAAAAGGAATCGCGGTCTCCCGAATTGCGGGGGAGCCCCCTCTGCCTCTAGGGCAGCGTCTCCGTGAATAACCTCCCCCTCCTCTGCCTCTGGAAGGGGACTCGCCTTGTGCACCAGGAAAAAAAACTCTGATTTTTTGAACCACATCTTCCCACCCCGCTGGGCCTTGGGGTAAGGCCTAAAGGGAAAAACGGACACCTACAGAAGACAGGGTCTTTCCCTCTTGCTCGCACCTGGTGAGGGTGTCTTTCACTTTGGTTCCGAACAAAGAAGAACCATCAAAGGGGGGCGTCAGTGAAAGAAGACTTGAAGGCCTCCGCGAAATGACAAAGGCACAGCCAGGCTTGCCTTCTAAGGGCAACTCCTGAGCTTGCTGCCCTACTCGCTCCCTCAGCTGCATATGAAATGAGCTGCATGGAGGAGTTAACGATGGAATTGAGGGTAGACACCTGGGCGTTAACCGTCTGAACCACCGCCTCAGGCACGTTACCCGCAAGAGTATCTCAACTCCTTGAGGAGATCTCTCTGGAGGAGAGTAAAATGAGCCATGTAGTTCAGCAACCATAAGGTAAAGGTCGCTGACGAGAGGGTACACTTCCCGTACCGGTCCATGCTCCTAAACTCCTTGTTAGGAGGATGGACGGAGGAAGAAGTCTCTGCTACTTCCTTCTGAGTGACCGCCACCACCATGGCATCCACGGGGACTCCTTTGGACAAAAACCCCTTACCCAGGGGAGCAGAAAGAAATTTATTGGGTCTCCTGGGTACGGGTTCCACAGAATCAGGGTTCTCCCACACCCTCCGACAAATTAAATCCAGGAGCTTGAAGGCTGGGGACACCCAGGAGGCGGAGGTCTGAGCACCAAAGGCCTTCAGGAAGACAGACTCCTCCACGGAGGGGGCTTTGGACGGCCAGTCACCTCTTTGTTTCAATATCTCCAGGATGTCGGAGAAAGAAACAGAGGATGACTTGGGGAACCCCTCCAATTCCTCGAGGTCAGTATCTGAGGTGAGAGACTCATCCTGGGAGTCTATGCACTTCCTCTTGCACGTTTTCTTTCTAGGGGGCTCCTCAGGCAAGAACTCTGAAGGGTCCTCAGAAACTTGGGGACCACTTGTGGGGGTATCCCTAGGTCATGGGGCTCCGCTGTCTACAGACAGGTGATCAGAGGCTCTCACCGGAGTGGGTAGGGGACAGAATGACCGAACCACATGATGTAGCTGACGATCTGGCCAGCGCAATCCGCATGGCCTCAAAGGCAGCCCCCCCACCCATGAGTCATAGGACCGGCCAGCCTCAAGACCATGACAGGAGTCGGGGTTCCTTGAGCCGAGGCACCGAGCAGGAGACAAGGAGCCAAAATGTGTCCCGAGGTGCGTCCCTCGGGCCCGACTGAAGAATCCAGAGTCCCGAACCCCATGGACGGCACTGACTGGGTCGGAGCAGACGTCGGTACAGACAGGCCCGGAGGGGCCATCGGAACCGATCTAGGAACATCACATGGAGCAGAACATTCTGGCTCCGAAGACAGAGATGCGCTCGGAGGAGGAATGGTCAAAGAAGGTATCGGGATGGGCTCCGGAGCTGACTGGGACGGAGCCGAAAACAATTTTGCCAAAACCGGTGACTGGAGGAGCCACTGCACCACCCTATTGACATCCACATCTGAAAGTGTCCTGGAGGATTTGGAGGACAGGGAGGGAGATAGAGATCTCCTCTCAGGTGACACTGGTCTAATACTGGGCGATCGGCTCCGAAGAGGTTCCAATATAATTGGAGCCGACACTGGTTCCATCAACACTGACACTTCCTGCAGCCCTGAGGACAGTGGAGCAGAGGAGGTCGAAGCAAGTTTTGTGACTTTCTCCGGTGGCTCCAAGGAAACTGAAGGAGCTGGAGATCTCTTTTTTTGACTTTGAGGATTTTGATTTAGAACTGGAAGCAGAATCCATGGCCTCTTCGAACGAGGGTTTCAAGAGTCCCTTTAGAATTAGCTTATTCTTTCTTTCTTGGAGCGCCCTGGGACTAAAAGCATGGCAGAAGCTGCAGGACTCCTGCAGATGGATTGCTCCCAGGCAGTAAACGCAAACAGAATGTCCATCAGTGATGGACATCTTGTAACCACACAGAGCACTTTTTAAAACCCGAAGGTTTGTGCTCCTTGGAATCTTTGGACATATTTTAAACAGGTAATCACAAATACAACAATGAACAAGTCACTGTCTGACAGGAAAAATGACACGCAAAACACCACTAAGCGAGGGAACAAGTTTTTACACAACACAGCACACACAATCCTCAGAAGGGACACACACTAAGACGACTAGGGTAAAAACCTCTAACTAAACCATTTTTTTTTTTTACCACGTACACAGAAGGGAAATAGACACTAAAACCTCTAAATCAAACGGTTTTAGAAGCAAAACACAGGACAAGAGGGGAGGAGTAGGTCCTCTAACTGAAACGGGCCTAGCCCGATAGAATAGCTAGTGGGATACCACAAACCATAATCACACTACAGAAATACCAACACAACACCAATTAGAAATAGCTATTAAAATAGCTTTTTGTTTGTAACAAGTTTTCTCAGAACAACAAGAAAAAAGGATACTTAGCCACAGCCAAGAGCAAGACCACGTCCAAGCTACACGAGTG
>NC_056743.1:1153699079-1153761579 GCF_019279795.1 Protopterus annectens | reverse complement strand
GCATGTCCAGGGAGTGCAGAATTCTCTCCCCCTGGTTTTGGGGATGAGGAAAAAATATAGGCAAGTGTATAGACTGGCTCAGGGCCACACTAGATATCACCTTGGGCATGGAGGGGTTGACCCTGAGGGTGAATCTGTCAGTGGAAGATGAGGAAAGGCTCCACTGCCATAAGGGCTTGTAGCTCAGAGACCCTCCTGGCTGATGTTACAGCCAGGAGGAAAGCAGTTTTCCATGAAAGAAACTTAAGATCAGCTGAGCCAGCTGGCTCAAAAGGAGGGAGGGTGAGTTTCTCCAGGACAAAATTAAAGGTCCCATGCGGGCGTAGGTGTCCTCCTGGGGGGCTTGAGGTTGTTAGCTCCCCTAAAGAATTGCTTGATGAGAGGGTGAGAAAAAATAGGCTGCTCTGTGTTACAGTGAGCAGAAATTGCTGAAGCTTGCACCTTGGAGGAAAAAAAAAGACAGCTATGAAAAAGCTGGGCCAGGTCATCCAAGATGAGGGGCAGGGAGGGCTGTTCTATGCTTGCTCCCTTAGCCTGAATCCAAGTGCAAAACCTTTCCATTTACTCGCATACGATTTTCTAGTACTAGGGCGCCTGGCCTCTTTGATGACTTGAAGAACCTGAGGGCTGGGAGGGGTAGGCCTCTGAAGGTTCAGGGTATCAGCCAGGCTGCCAAATTGAGGGTCTGCAGCTGGGGATGCAGGAATCTTCCCTCCTCCTGGGTCAACAGAGTAGGAGTTTGAGGAAGATGCCAAGGAGGATACTAAGCCAGGCTGCAGAGAAGGGGATGCCAATGCTGCCTCGGCCAGTCTGGAGCTATGACGATGGCTCCTGGTTTCTCCTCCCTAATCTTCATCAGAACTTTTGGCAGCAAGGGCAGAGGAGGAAATGCATACACAGAGTTGAGTCCAGGGGAGGGACAGCGCATCCACTCTCCAAGCTTTGTGATGATCCCTGGTGCAGAAGGTGCTGAGTAGATGGTTATTTGGAGAGGCAAGAAGATCCACCTGTAGTGCCCCCCCCACTGCCGAGTGAGAAGAGTGAAAGCATCCCTGTTCAGTTGCCACTCGTGGGGGTCCAGTACCTGCCTGCTCAACTGGTCTGCCAAGGTGTTGAGAGTGCCCAGAAGGTACTGTGCAATGAGGTTTAGGCCCATGGATGCTGTTAACCATAGATTCATGGCAAGCCTGCACAGGGGATAAGAGGGAGTTCAAGCTGATGTACCACATGACTGTGGTGTTGTCTGTTTTGATCCCTGGGTGCAGGGAGTGCTTGAATGCTGACAGAGCTAATTCTACTGCCAGCATTTCCTTTAAGTTGATGTGCAGAGGTAGGTGTTGTGGTTTCCATTTCCCTTGCACACACTGTCCTTCCAGATGAGCTCCCCAGCCGTAATTTGAAGCATCTGATTTGGTGCAGGTGGAAGGAAGTGAAGACCCTCGTTGCAGGAGCAAGCTGTGGCCCACCATAGAAACTCCGTTTTGATGGAAGGGATGATGGGCAGGAATTCTTCCAGATCCTGTGTGTGTTGACACCACAAGCTTTTCAAGCACCACTGAATCTTCCTCATATGCAGTCTGGCATATGAAATGAGTAGGATGCAAGAAACCATGTATCCCATGGCCTGTAGTATTTTTCTTGCAGTGAGTCTGGGCTCTGTGGCTAGAACTTTGAAGTAAGGTGGCAAATCCCTTTGTTTCTCTGGTGTGAGGAATGCCATCTGGGCAGCTGTACCCAGACTCGCACCCAGGAAAATGATCCTCTTTGTGGGTGCTAGCTTTGACTTTTTCTCGTTGATGGTGTACCCTAGAGAAGTAAGGAGTCCTTTCACAAAGGACAGAGTATCTGCTTGAATGAGGCAGTCGTCTAAGTAAGGGTAGATGAGAATATTTCTGTCTGCAGTAAGCAATGGCTGGAGCCAGGCATTTTGTGAACACTCAGAGCAGTAGATAAACCAAAGGGAAGAGAGGAGAACTGAAAGTGCTCTGAGCCTGCCCTGAAACGCAGAAACTTTCTGCAGGTGTCCCTGATTGGAATATGCAGGTATGCTTCCTTTAGGTCGAGTGTGACGAGCCAAGCATCCTTGGACAACATGGGCAGCAGCTGCTGAAAGGTGGGCATTTTGAATTTTGGTATCACCAGAAACTTGATGGTGGAGAGATCCAAAATGGGGCACCAAAGTGCCTTCTTTTCTGGGAACAAGAAACAGTCCTGAGTAGAAACAGTGTCCCCCCTGCAGTGGGGGGACCCTCTCTACTGCTTTCATGGCCAACAGGACATTAATCTGCTTTAAGGCCTCTGCCCGTTGATTTGGTGGCAGGTCTGGTCTTCCTTTTAGAGGTAGAAGAGTATGGAATGAGAATTTATAGCCCTGAGAAACAATTTTTAGTACCAATTGGTCCTTTGTAATGGCTGCCCATGTGTCCAGGAAGTAGGATAGCCTTCCGCCCAGGGGCAGTGCGGGGAGGCTTTGGGTGCTAGTGAGTCACAGAGTTTTTTCCATAAGGGGCAAGCTTAGTACTCCCCTGCTTATGGGAGGCTGAAGTCCATTGTTTAGGTTTCTGAGCATTTGGGCCTGAGGCCTGGAGAACCTGAAACTCCATGACCTGGACTGTCCCTGCTTAGAGGGTGCTGGAAAAATCCAACGTCTGGTAGGGAAATGCCTGCTAAACCTAGGAGGTTGTACTTGTAAGAAATCCTTAACAGTTTACATAGAGTTTGCCTTTTCTTCCATTCTTTTAAGCACCTCTTCTGCCCTTGCACCAAACAAGTGCTCCTTATGAAGGGGTGCATCCAGTAGTCTAGATGTGACATGACAAGGCAGTGGCTGTTCCCTTAGCCAAGCATGTCGCCTGATAACAGATTATGTGGCAGTAGCCCTGCAGGAAGCCTCTAAGGCATCAAAACCACAACGCAAGGAATGCTTAGTCACTTGACAAGCACAGTGCAGTAACTCCTGTAATTCTTTAGCTTTTGGCGAAGAAGAGGGAGCAATTTTTGATTTGAGATTAAAGACATGCTGCTGATATACTTAAGCATGTGGAACGGATGATTTAATGCTCTGACAGCCAAGGTGGAAGAGTTATAAACCTTTTTCCCCCTCTATCTAGAGCTCTAGATTCTATGTCAGCAGGGGTAGTGTTTTTAGCAACAGTAGCTTTAACCCCTTTGGGACCCTAAGTAATGACTTCAGGATCAGCTGGCGGATTTCAGAAAAGGAATTTATGGGAGTCAGGGACTCTAATATTGGTCGGGCTTTCTAGGAGCAGGTGGAATGGTGTCAGGGCTAAGACTGCTTTCCTGGAAAACATTATCCACTACCTCCAGGACAGGAGGGATAGCTAAAGGCTGGTGGACAGGGAGGTCTAAGAACTCCCTAAGTCTCTCTTTGGTTTGAGGGTAATCCTGACATTCCCATTTGAAATGCTCCCTCAGAGCATGCAGGGTCTCCCCAATAGAGTAATCCTCAGGTGGACAGGCAGATGGAATGGAATACTCTGCATCAGAATCTTCAAATGCAGAAAGGGGCTGAATGTCGTCGGGTTCAATAGATTCCTCTGAATGCTCAGAGTAAGAGTCACATAAGGATTCTGGAGAATTATCTCTTTCCCTTTCAGGAGGCATGGGTTGACATCCCCTGATAAGCTTTATGAGGTCCTCTGCCATTCTAAGTACATGCATTTGCTGAACAGGCTCGGAAGTGAGCGTCTGCCTGGAGCAAGGCTTTTTAGGTGTTGTTTTGCGGATAGGCCTAAAGGTCATCAAAGGTTTACCAGCAGCGGTAGTTGGAAATAGAAATCTGCCTGGATTCGGTGGTGCAAGGGCCTTCCTCAGAAGCCGGTGCCTGCACAGTGGCTCTGGACCCATACGAGGGTGAGATGACCACAGGATCAACGGTTACAGAAGTACATGGCATAGCAGACTCCAAAACGGTCACAGCAGAGGCTTGTAGTAAAAAAGAGGCGGGTGTCAGGGGCTGCGAAAGTGCCTCACTGAGGTCCGGCAGTCCAACGACTAGCTTGACGGAAGCATCCTTGGAAGGCTTAATCCTGTGCAGTCCATCTTGGTCTTTATCCTTATGTTTTAAGATCAGTTGGAAGCCATATCGGGAACAGAGGACTGGAGTCAGAAATGTCTAGCTACAATACGGGCCCGTCGTCAGATAGTACTCGGGTTAAACAAGGCACAGAAATGGCAATTTGGGACGTTGTGTTCAAGGCCTAGACAAGTAAAAGAGTAAGAATGAAAATCTCAGTGCTGTATCTGCTTTCCACAGGCGAGACAGCTATTAACTTTCTCTGACATCGGTTAGAGCAAGAAAAAAAGGATACCCAACGGGGTACTTGGCTTTTGAAGACTTCAGTTCAGAAAACAAAAATCAGTTAACTGCCAACCGGCGACTGCGTCTGCTTCAGGCTCCATGGCAAGAAAGACTGATGTAATGGCGTAGGCTGTCTTCACTTGTACCCCTGACGCCAGGGAGCCAGTTTTACAACCAACGCTCAAACCAAAGACTCTGGTATTCTGGCCGACTGAGGGCTATCCGGGAAGGGATAACCCAAATGTAATGACTCCAACAGTGAAACAAGAAGATAATCATCTGCTGCATCACAACTACACTTACTGGAATGGTGAGTCACCTGGGAAGAAGTCCCTAACAGGGAAAGAGCAGAAATCTTCCCTTCAGAGTCTGGAGATCAGAATCTACCTGACAGGCCTGGGCAGGAAGAACCAAAATGTATCTGGACATATAGGTCTGATAACTGACAACTCTAAAAGTTAAGGTATAAACCTTCTTACCTAGCCTTTCTATAGTTCTACTGTCTTTATCCAAAGGCAGCAACTGAGACGGCTTGTCAGATGCCACAGACACCACAGAAGGGTCAGCAGAAGGACACCTACTGAGAACTTTGCAGTCCTTAGGCACCCTATAAAACATATAAGGTAGGGAGCTGCCTTAAATGCAATTAGAAAAGGCATCAAACAATACAGCCGAAATAGTAGGAAGAGCAGGTGGTCTCAGAGAGTCCATTTGCAGGAATTCGTAATACCTCTTCTGTACCTCAGAAATATGGGCACAATCTCATTTAAAGAACTCCATCATTCTGGAGATTGTGTCCTCACAAGAAATTTCTTCAAAAGGAGTGTCAGGACTTGAAGACCCCTCTTCCTCTGACCCACAGTCAAAAGGAGAGGGAATCTGAGATGGAAAAGCAAGGGATTCCTCATCTGAATCCACTTCCTCTTCAGAGGAATCCTATTCCCTAGATCTTCTGAGAGGAGTAGGGAGCCAAGGAGGAGCTGAAACAAACTCCATGAAGAGGTTTCAAACCCATCACGGCATTGAAAAACCCCTGAATGAAATTCTGCCACTCAGCGGGGTCCTTATGAGCTAAAGAAACATGCTTAGTCTTCTGCTTTTTCTTCAAAGGGACGTCTGCCTTAAATTTAGAAGGCTCAAACCCTGAATGACATTCTATAATGGTAGTTGGGACTTCCTGTTAACCAAAATCTGAGGAGCACTCCTAGGCCCCTCAGAAATAAATCAACCACAGCTCCCCCTGAACATCCGAAGCAGACATCTGCAAGACATCCACTGATGTACTAAGGTTGGATCCACACTGGCCTTTGAGGCAGTCATAGCAGAAGAATCCAACAGTGGAGCCAGGCAATCCTCCTTGCTTTCACTAGCCTCGAGAGAGATGTCCAGCGGAGGAGGCACAGCGGATGAATCAGACCTACATTTCTTAGCCGCCTTCTTAAAGGACAGCTGACCTCACAGTGGGAAGTTCCTTCCATTGTATCTTTCATTAAAAGCTTAAGACAATGGTTCACCAAATACAAAGCCAAAGTGGAAAGCCAACTATGGAGAATCTTAGGAGCAAAGACCTGACAAATTAACATGGCGTATGGTTGTGGGAAGCACAGAGACAATAAGCACTGCTTGAGATGATCTTTATGGGGGATCTGTCTGCCAAACTGCCATTTAACCTTCCTGGATAACATGAAGCCCCACAGGCAACAAACGCAAAAAGAAAGATAACACAAAAAGAAATCACTAAAGGGTACTTATCTGAAATGGCTTGGTTAACCAGCAAATGTTGTGGGCATTCAAACCGATGTTAAAGAAATAATGTTCAGACTGGAGGCAAAGAAGTTCTTTGGATGGTATGTCTGGATTCCACCTTTATGCCCTATGCTACACGAGGAGCATAAGTGTGAAGTATGGCCTACCTTAGAGCAACCTAAAGGCTTTAGTATACCGGCCGGATATCGGGCCGCCCTTGGCAGGAGTTCCCTACTGCAATGAATACTGCAACAGTGAAATGGAAGGGCATCAGGAAAGTACAGTTGTGTACACTTACCATAAATGCAGATGTTTGAGTGTATTCACTGTTGCAGTCATTACATTTAGGTAATCTGCTGGCAGGTTGCCCTTAGTCAGCCTGAATTCCAAAGTCTTGGGTCCTGCATCGGTTGCTGTCTCCTCTTCCATGACGTCAGGTCGTCATGGGTACAAAACATGCAGCCGACGCCATTTTCTTTAGTTTTTGTCCCCGATGTCAGGTGCTCCCAAAAAGGTAGCAAAAATATATATACATATATACATGCATCAATATAAACTTGACCCTCATCTACAAGCAAATATACGACATAGGTTGCATTGTGATGCTGCGGCATATGCCACTAGCAATTGATCTGTCTTTCTGAAAACTTTAGTTTTGTCCAAGTAGAAACTAAGTTGTCTGTGTACGTCCAAAGAATGCAAAATTTTCTCCCCCTTGTTCTGTGGATTTGGATATAAAGTTGGCAAATGAAGTTTGGTTAAGGGCTACACTGGATACCACCTTAGGCACAAATGAAGGGTTTGTTCTCAGAGACCCTGTCTGGATAAAAAATGATAAAGGGTTCCACATCCATGAGAGCCTGTAGCTCTGAAACTTGTCTTGCAGAAGTTATTGCGAGGAGCAGAGCTGTTTTCCAAGATGAGAACTTTACATCTGCAGTAGCAGCTGGCTCAAAAGGAAGTAAGGTGAGTTTTTCCAAGACAGAATTGAGGTCCCATGCAGGCATTGGCGTTCTCCTTGGAGGCCTTAAGTTTTTGGCTCCTCTGAGGTACTGTCTTAATAAAGGATAAGAAAAGAGTGGTAGCTCTGTATTGTAATGAGCCGAAATGGCAGAGGCATGGATTTTAATTGATGAAAAAGATAGGCCTTTGTCCAGCATCTCAGTTAAGTACTGCAAAATCTGAGGAATATTTGGTACAGATGTATCAGTTCCTTGAGCTTGGTTCCAAGCACAAAATCTCTTCCATTTCCCAGCATAGGATTTTCTAGTACTAGGCCTTCTGGCTTCTAAAATGACATCCATCACAGCTTTACCGAGAGGTGTGGTTTGTATGGCTACATTATCCACCATGCTGCCAGGTTTAGGGTCCTGAGTTGGCTGTGCAGAATCAGTGTTTTGCTGGGACAGTAGATGAGGTATTTGAGGTAAGGTCCAGGCTGGGCATTGGGACAAGTTCCTTAAGCTCAGATACCAGTACTGGCGTGGCCAGTCTGGGGCAATCAGAATCATTTTTGGTTTCTCCAGTGGAGGAAAGGCGTATACCGATAGGTTTGTCCAGCTGAAAGATAAGGCGTCCACTTTCCAAGCTTGTCTGTGACAAGTCCTTGTGCAGAATATTTTTAGCTGATTGTTGTGAGGGGAGGCAAATAAATCTATGTCCGGGCGTCCCCATTTCTTTGTTATGCTGAAGTGTGGATCCATAAGGTTTCTGCTTCGTTCGTCTGCCAGAGTATTTTCCTTTCCTGGCAGGAATTGTGCCTGCACATGAACTTGGCAAGTCAATGCTGTGTCCCATAAAGCCATGGCTAGTCTGCAAAGGGGGTAAGAATGAGTGCCCCCCTGCTTATGTACCACATGACCGTGATGTTGTCTGTCTATCAGTAGTTGTCCCGGATGAAGTAGGTCCTTGAAGGCTGTCAGGGCATTTTGAACAGCTAGCATCTTTTTGATTGATATATAGATGCTTTTGGTTTGTGGACCAGGTGCCCTGAATGCCGCTTCCTGCCATGTGTGCCCCCCAAGCATAATCTGATGCATCCGTCGTTAGGCTCTGCCTGGCTGGGGGTAGTGAGAATGGCTGTAACTTGTTTTGGTGACAAGTCTTTGCCCACCATCGAAACTCCTGTTGCAGGCAGGGAATGAGAGTAGTCGTTTCCATGCTGTGGCAATGTTGTGTCCAGACACTTTTTAGGTACCACTGAATTTTCCTCATACGCAGTTTTGCATATGGAATTAGTAAGATGCAGGATGCCATGAAGCCCAAAGCTTGCAGAATTTTTCTTGCAGATAACTGGGCCTTTGTTGCCATTTCCTTCAAATAGGTTATCAGTTGCCTTTATTTGTCTGGAGTGAGATAAGCCATCTGGGCAGTTGTATTTAAGCTTGCACCCAGGAATATTACCTCTTGAGAGGGTACTAGTTTTGATTTCTTTTTGTTTACTGTGTACCCTAGGCATGTTAAAGTCTTTTCACAAACGTCAGATACTGTAGTAGAATGTCCTTGTTCTCTGCTTGTATGAGGCAGTCGTCCAAGTAAGGATATATTTGTATTCCTCTGTCTGCAGTAAGCAATTACTGGTGCCAGGCACTTTGTGAAGACCCTGGGCGCAGTAGATAAGTCAAAGGGCAGTGCAGAAAATTGGTAATGCTTTGAGCCAGCCTTGAATCTGAGGTATCTTCTGCATGACTGTCTGATTGGGACATGCAGGTATGCCTCTTTTACGTCTAAAGTCATGAGCCAAGCCTTGCTGCCAAGCATGGGCAGAAGTTGCTGCAAGGTCAACATCTTGAATTTTGGTATATCCAGGAAAGTGTTTAGAACAGATAGGTCCAGTATTGGTCTCCATGCTTTGTCCTTTCTGGGTACCAAGAACAGTCTAGTAAAATCCTTGTCCCTGCTCTTGCTGTGGCACTTGTTGAATAGCCCTCATGTCCATGAGAGCTGCAACTTGTTTTTGAGCCTCTGCCCATTGATTTTTTGGTAGGTCTGGCCAACCGTTTGCCCTTGGCAGGGTATGGAAGTGAAACGTGTAGCCTTGTGACACTGTCTAGAACCCATTTGTCCTAAGTTATAATGTGCCAATTTTGAGAAAAAAAGTGCTAGTTTTCCCCCCTAAGGTTGCTGCCAGAAGATAAGTGCTTGGTGCAGGCAGGGGGGAGTCATTGGGACTGTTTCCTGTATGGTTGTGATTTGTCTTCTCCACCTTTGGAGGTAGAAGCACCCCACTGCTTAGACCTGTAGGAGCCTTGCGGCTGTGATCTGCCTCTAGGGTGTCTGGATCTGCCCCTTTGTCTGTCTGAGAATGGAAAGGACCAATTCTTTGTAGGCCAGTGTCTGCTAAATCTAGGTGGCTGTAGCTGTAAGAAATCCTTGACTGTTCGCATAGATTTAGCTTTGTCCTCCATTTTTTTAACACCTCTTCTGCCTTAACACCAAACAAGGTATGTTGTAATGGAGCATCTAATAATTTTGCTTTAACATGATCAGGCAGATTTTGTTCCTTTCACCAAGCATGCCTCCTAATGACAGAACCCGTAACAGCGGCCCTGCAGGCCTCCAGAGAATCAAAACCACATTGCAAAGTATGCTTTCCAACTTGTTCAGCTGCATGCAATAAATCCTGTATTTCTTTGTTTTCTGCATATTCAGAATTTACCATCATTTTCTGTTTAAGCAGTGTCATGATATATTGCTGATATTTGGGCATATGAAACTGGCAATTTAAGGCCCTTATAGCTAAGGTAGCAGATGTGTAAATCTTTTTTCCCCATCCATCCAGTGCAGTGGAATCCTTGTCAGAGGGGGTATGGTTTTTTGCAGTGGAAGCTTGACCCCTTTGGGACCCTGAGAAATTGTTTCTGGGTCTGCAGTAGGGTTTTTGAAAAGGAATTTATGAGAGTCAGGGACACTGTAGTATCTGTCCGGCTTAACAGGAGCTGGAGGTAAGGAGTCAGGGGTCAGACTAGACTCTGAAAACACATCATCTACAATGTCTAACAAGTAGAATAGCTAGAGGCCTGTATTGAGGTAATAAAAGGAAGTCTCTGAGCCTCCTCTTAGATTCTGAAAAATCTTGGCTCTCCCAGTGGAAGTGCTCCCTCATGGTATGCAAGGTTTCCCCAAAAGAGTAGTCCTCAGGAGGAGAAGCTGAAGGAAATGATTCTTCAGCATCAGAATACTCATGGGGGGGAAGAGAATATTCCTGATCAGAAGAAATGGAAACCTGATCTGAAGATTCACAGTCTGTCTCCTGCCTAGGCCTCTTATCAGGAGGGGGATGGGAACCCCTGATCAAGGTAATTAAGTCTTCGGCCATTTTGAGCATCTGTTTTTTTGGGCATGGAGGCCTGTCCATGTGGCTGGTAAACTTGTTTCTTTGCCTTTAAAGGTGTTTTAGTCTTTGCCTTTGAAGTTGGTTTAATATATAATTGTTTAGGTCTGAATACACCCTCAGAAGCGGATGCCTGCTCAGTGGCTCTGGACCCAACTGAGGGAATAATCTCCGAGGCTCCAATACCTTGAGATTCCAGCAGCATGGCAGACTCCACGTGGGAGTCGGTAGCGGCCTGCGACTCTAAAGTAGCGGGCGTCAGGGGCTGCGAAAGCACCTCACTGAGAACCGGCGACTTGCTTAGAAGAAGCTTCGTCGGTTTTGGACCTCTGCTACCTGTCTTTCTTTTTCTTTGCGTTTTTTGTGAACTCCGGTAGTCGGATGGCTATCCGACGACATTGTATAATTAAATCTTCGCCCAAAATAGCTTAATGCAAAATAATACTGACGCTTAATAGTGCATTGGTTAAATCTAGCACAAAACAGACAACTAGAAACGTCGTGGTCAGGGCCTAGGCAAGGAATACAGTAAGAATGAAAGTCCTTATGAGGTATTTGCTTCCCACAACAAATACAATTATTAACTTTTTCTGACATCTGCCTGGAGCAAGAAAAAAGTTTCCCCAATGGGGTATTTAGCTTTTAATGAAGACTTCGGATCTGAAACTCGAACACGAAAATCTCAGGAGTCAGCCGACTGGCACTTGCGAACTGCTTCTGCTTCGGGAACTGCACGGCAAGAAAAACTGAAGAAAATGGCGCCGGCTGCATCTTTTATACCCCTGACAACCTGACTTCAGGGAAGGGGCGACAGCAACCGACGCAGGACCCAAGACTTTGGAATTCAGGCTGACTGAGGGCAACCTGCCAGCAGGATAACCCAAATGTAATGACTGCAACAGTGAAACACGAAGATAATAAATCCACATTGTTGGTTTCCATCTGGTTCAACCTGTGGGTTGGCTGATTTGATACTGGCCATCTTCTGAAGACTTCAGTCTGCAGGACTCTGCTTCTGCTACCCACAACCTCTCGCTCCACCAGAACTACCTCAGATCAAGTTTACCCCTCTCTGTTATAAAAATTCAGGACCTAGCCCACAGAAGGGAGAAACAAAGAGACAAAGGAACCCAAGAAAAGAAGAGAAGCAATCTCTCCAGTACAGTCATCTCATGAACAAGAAGCTCGCTGTTAAAGAAGGGGCAGGGGTGGGGTTGAACCAGGCAGAAAAAGACAACATGGATCTATCGTTATGGTGAGCACAAAACCTTCGTATCCAACATTGTCCTTTCCATCTGGGTTCAACCTGTGTCTGGGTTCAACCTGTGGGAAAGAGTTCTCAGGCAAATAACACCCTAGGGAGATCTTACTGAAGATATTGTGCAATATAGTGGAACCAAAAGAAGCTCTAGATCTCTACTGGATAATCCAATTTGTAGTGGGATACGAATGGGTCATGATCCACCCAAGTAACAGCCATACAGATGTCGTCCAAAGCAGCTTCGGAGAAAAAACTACAGAAGTAACCACAGATCTCATAGAATGGCCTTTGGGTTTATGATGCAAAGGCTTCCCCTTCAAACTACACCCAAAGGAAATACAATCAGATGACTATTTGGAGAGAGTGACCTTTGTCACAGGCACACCCAGAATAGTCTTTGAAAAGGAAACAAATAAATGATTAGGTTTTCTACAGGATGCTGTTCTGTTGAAATAAAATCTCAGTTGCATATTGACATCAATACAATGCAGCAGATACTCACCTCCGTAAGACAAATCAGGAAAAACGCAGGTAGATGAATGGACTAATTCAAATTATTTTCTGATACTACCCTAGGAAGAAAAGCAGAATCTCTTCTGTGGGACACTGTCTTTATGAAAAACCAAATACGGAGGGATTGGAGAGAGAGTCTGCAGCACTGGTACACCTCTGGAGGAAGTAATGACCACTGAGAAAAGAAACTTCCAAGAAAAACGCTTCAAATCAACAGAAGCAGAAGGCTCAAAAGAATGCGCTGCCAGCACCTTGCTTTTCATACTCCAGATGCTGGCAGCGTCAACACCTGGAGAATGAAAGGCAAGTCCCAAAGCAGAAGAGCCTCAGACAGGAGGGGGAAGCAAAACGGTTCTCTTGAGAAAATTCTTTGAAATCTTAAGGGCAGCCACCAGCATATTATCACTACAAATGTGAAAATTGTAAATAGCCAATTGCACTTCCAAAGAGCTGAAAAAATATCCAAGCCATGACAGTTAGCCCACAGTGCGAAGCGCTTCCACTTACTAGCATGCACCTTAGAAGTAGACATCTTCTGGGAAAAGGCTAACATATGTATGGCTATGTCTGACAGCTTGGGATTCCTAGCTATGAAGGGAACTGGACAAGCTATACAGTTAACCTGAGCACATAAAGATTGTGAGCATCCATGCTCACTGGATGAGAAATCAGATCAGAAATGGGATCCAGAACTCAAAAATACTACCTCAGAAGAGTCCAAAGAAAGGTGAAGCAGACTCGGCAGGGCCAAATCAGGCCAATGAGGATTACAGTCACTCTGCAATAGGTCAGTTTCTGAAGAAACTATTAATAGGGTCAGAGAATATGTATATATAAAAGACTTGGAGGCCAAGCATACAGGATAACCACCCTGGGTGACTGTCCCTGAATGGGAATTAAGGAATAATAGCTGCTGCACTTGGTGGTGGACAGGGACACAAACAAGTCGCAATATGGTTTGACCCAACACTAAAAAATCCAAGCAGCAACCCTTGAATTTAGGGACCATTCATGAGTAAGGAGAATGTCCGTAAAAAAGCCTAGATGAAATCTCCCACTGACATACATTCATGGCCTCTTTACAAAGGGGGTAAGAATAGGTTCCCAAATTTGTTCAGGTACCAGACCACCAACATACTGTCTCTGTCTGGACAGAAATCACACCCTTGGGGTGACCATTTTGAAAATCCTGCAACTCCGAGAGTATCACCCTTATCTCCGAGACTGGTCTCGGTAGTAGACCTGATCCCATGGATAATCCTCCCTTCTAAATACCCCCACCCTAGAAAAGACGCACCATGGTCTGAGGAGGGTGAAGATAAAAAAAATGGTCTCCTAGTGGACACCAAGGGAAACTTCCAACAAACATTTGATCTGATCTGAAACATTGGTCAGAAGAACAGGAAAATCCATCGATGAGATGAGAAAGACCACTATATCACCAGAGTTCACTGTAGAGCCCTCACCCTATACATGGACAAGTCAACTAAACAGATGACAGCTGCTATGTTGCCCAATACCCTGAGATGAAGATATGGAGACTTTCTGCAAGAAAGCAAGGAACCTGCCAGACACCAAAGGTTCAATACTCTGGACACTTGAAGTTTTGCGGTCTGAGAGTGCCCAAGTGGCAACCTATAAACTTTACGGTCTGAATAGGATGGAGACTGGACTTTTGATAGGAGACCATGATCCCCAAGGAATTGCATAGCTGGAGTAAAGTATCCCTGGCCCTGACTACGGATGCTCTTGTGGGGGATATTAGGAGCCAGCTGTCCAGATAAGGAAACATCTAAACTCCTGCAACCTGAGTTAGACTGTTACTACTGCCATACACTTGAACATTTGGGGGCAGTGGTGAGACCGAATGGCAGTGTCCTGATCTGGTAATGATCACACCCAGCCAGAAGAGGCTCATTCCATGCCCTCTGGGACACCAGGTCAATAAGTGCATCTGGAGGGAGTACCACCCAGGATGTGGATTGGCCCACAACGAAGGCCTGCAAAAACAGAGACTGGAGAAAGGGCTTCAGCAGTCCAACCCCCACACTGGTGGAGGAGCTCCAAAGCATCACCAAAGGAGATTTGGGGGACCCCTATCCTTCCTCCAGGTCAGTATCATCAATGAGGGACTCCATGTGAGATCAGGTCCTTCCTCTTGCACTGACACTTAAATGAAATTTTCTGCCCAGGAGACTCCTGAAGAAAAATGAATATTTTTGCAAGTAGTTGCACTCCCAGCAGCAGCAGTACTTTACTATTCAACAAAAAAGTGAACAATTTAGTTTATTTGTTTAAGGGAAGCCAATGCACTTTTCCTTAAGGCTAAAAATCAGATAACAGAGCATGCAAATTGTTTTTCACATCTTGGAGGGAAACAGACATGAAAAGGACAGACATTTGAGCAAGGGAAACATAGGCTCTAGCATGCACTTCCTGCATGAGTAAACCAAATTTTAGACAAAGCAAAGCCCGTGGTTGTAGCTGTCTATTTGGAGCAATTGCCCTTATGGGAAGAGGTTACTTACCCTTTTGGAAACTGCACACAGTTTTGTATGTTTGCTGGAAGTTAAAATGGGAAGGGTGGGTAAAACTGTACTTACTTTTTTGCTTACAGAGCGCATTTATTGAAAAGAGAGCCTAGGAAAATGTAAGATGGATTCAAACAGAGAGAAGATGCAGAAGCTGCATAGATCATCAGCCTGCTAAGTGTGTGCATGTTAAGATGCATGATGGAAACCTATATTTCAAACTGTCATGCAATATGTACATATCTATTTTATTTTTTATCAGTTTTATCATGGAATATAGCACTGCAGCTGCAGACAAAAATCAAATCATACTGAATTACCTAAGAGGTGTAGAGTGCAAACTATGTTAGAGGACACATGCAAATAAAAATGAGCATGTGAATTTGGCAAAAAAAAGATTCCAGAAAGGATATTTACTGGAATAGCAGGAACAAAGGATAAAGGGATAACACTGATTGCAAAAGAGGCTTCAATGGTGACTGAAGAGGAAAAGAAAGACAGTAATGGCACACTTGCTTTAATAGGGGGTTAAAAAAAATGGATGATTACACTGGTATGCATTTACATTGCACCTAAAGTACAATTGTGTAAACTCTTAACTTAATTGTAGATGTCCTTCTCTTCACTGTTGCAGTATTCTTAAAATAAGGGATGTCCTGTCCAAAGCAGCCCATCGCATGGCCAGTATGGTAAAGCTTGAAAAGGATCTTGTTTGTTCCATATGTCACATTTATGCTACTCATACAGAACATAGGGCATAAAAGGGACATACGGATGCAACTACCCAGAACTGAATTGCTCCAGAAGAGATCATAATATGATAAAGGAGTCCATGCATATCCAGAAGGAAAAATGTGGAATAAAGAAGAGGGAGTTGGAGGGAGGGAGTGAATAATACAACAGTGAAGAGATGAACGTCTACTGTTATGGTAAGATTTTACACAACTGTACTATGTGCTTCCACATCACTGTTGCAGCATTCTTGAAAGAAAGGGAAAGTTAAGTCTGGGTGGTCTGTCCCTGTGGGGCTTGCCTTGCCCTTGTCTACTAGGTGCAGGAAAGGACCAGTGATTCTGGGGAAAATTCCTGCTGAACCTAGGAGGTTGTACCTGAAGGAAATCTTTAAGTGTCTACATATATTTTGCTTTGTCTTCCATCTTTCTGAGCACCTCTTCTGCTTTTGCTCCAAATAAGCTGTCCTTATTCCAAGGGTGCATCCAGTAACTTAGATTGGACATGATCAGGGAGAGGTTGTTCCTTCAACCATGCATATTTTTTAATAACAGATCCTGACACTGCTGCCCTGCTTGAGGCTTCTAGGGCGTCATATCCAGAGTGTAATGAGTATTTAGCCACTTGACAAGTAGAGTGCTTTACATCTGCTAACTCGAATTTACACAGTCAGGAAACGGTGAAATCTTCTGCTTTAATAGTTCTAAAGAGTGTTGTTGGTATTTTAACATGTGGAACTGAGAACTCAGATAGCTAAAGTTGCAGCGGTGTACACTTTTTTTTTTTTACCTCATCTGTCCAGAGTGTTCGAGCGAGTAGGATTCTTTGCAGAACTAGCCTCAACTCCTTTTGGTCCCTGTGTAATGACCTCCGGGTCTGCACCAGGATTTCTGTACAGGTGTTTGTGAGAATCTGGAACTCTAATACCTGTCAGGCTTTCTGGGAGCAGGCGGTAGGGCATCAGAAGCTAAAGTGGTTTCATGGAAGACATCATCAACCACTTCTAAGATTGGAGGGATGGCCAAGGGTCTTGTGCTGCAGCAGGTCTCTTTTCTTGGATGGAGAGAAGTCCTGAGATTCCCAATGAAAATGCTCCCCGAGGGTGTGAAGGGTTTCCCCAAAGAGGCAGAAGGAATGCACTCCTCTGCATCTAAATCCTCATAAGCAGTCAGAGGTTGTTGCTGCTCTTCAAAATCTGAAAATCAGACTCCTCAGAATCCTGTTCTGTCAGTGTTTCAGGCGAAGGATCTCATTTTTAGAAGTGGCCTGACTACCCCTGATAAGGGTGATGACGTCCTCAGCCATTTTTAACATTTGAGCTTGGAGAAGTGGAGCAGGAGTAAAATGGTGGCTAAAGCTAGATTTCTTGGGAGTGGCCTTACCTCTGGGCCTAAGAGTATCCATCGGTCTGAGAGGAATGGTAGTCGGAGAAGATGTCAGTTTATGTCTACAATCGGTAGTGCGGAAGACCTCGGAAGCTGGAGCCTATGTCGCAGCTCCGGACCCAACAAAGGCAGAGACAACCAAAGGATCGGAAGACAAAAAAATTGCTGTGGCATACCGGACTCAGAAAGGGTCTCAGTAGAGGCCTGCAAAGGTACCAAACCAAGCATCAGAGGCTGCGAAGACTCCTCACTGAATTCCGGAGAACTGACGACCTGCTTAAAAGTAGAGTCACTGGACAGCTTAGCCTTCTGTGGTTTGTCTATCTTTATGTTTTTTCAGAATGTCTACGGAATGCTGACTAACGGAAGTCATTTCAGAATGCGAAGACAGAAGACAAAAATACCTGGCCACAATTAGAGCTCTACGACGAACGCTTCTCACATTAAAGAGGGCACAGAACCGGCAGGGGGGCAGTCGTGGTCCGGGCCTAAACAAGTGACACAGTATGAATGGAAGTCTCGATGTGGTATTTGCTTTCCACAAGCCGAGACAATTGTTAACTTTTTCGGACATCGGTCAGCGCAAGAAAAAAGGATCCTCAAGGGGGTACTTAGCTTTAGACGCTTTCAGCTGAAATTCAAGCTCCGGTAGCAACTGACCGGCACACTTGCAAACTGTTTCTGCTACGGGTTCCATGGCAAGAAAGACTGGGGTAATGGCATCGGCTGCCTTCCTTTACAGCAGTGACTACCTGACGTCAGTCAGCAAGAGATACCAGTTGACGCAGAAATACTTGGACTCTGGTATTTCGGGCGAGCCACGGGCTACCACAGCAGGGATAACCCACAGGTGATCCCAACAGACATCCTGCTGTGGCCTTAGAAACCATATTCAAATGATGATGCTTGGTAAAGGTATGCACTGAAGACCAAGTAGCAGCTTCAAGGATGGAACTGGTGTCCACCCCTTTGAAGAAGGCACCAAAAGAGGCCACAGCCCTAGTAGAAGGAGCTCTAACAGAAGCAGATAGAGAATGTCATGAAAAGAACAACAAAAAGAAATTGTCTTAGATATCTAGGAGCAGATGGTTTGCTTAGAAACAGCCAAACTCAAAGACCTGGGACACAACCAAACAAAAGGTTGGTTGGACTTACAAATAGTCTTAGTTTTAGTACCTGGGCTGTCTGTGCAAATCAAAGGTATGCAGAACTCTCTCAGTAGCAGACTGAGAAAACTAGAAAAAAGGAAGGGAAGTTGTATCAACTGTTTTATGGACAACTCATTTACCACCTTCGGCATAAAAAAAATTAGTATGAAGTAACACCCTACCCTGTCCCTGTTAAAATCCAAACAATAAAAAAATAGCCATAAGGGCTTAGAGTTCAGAAACCCCCTGAAAAGTAAGGGCCAGCAACAAAACAATCTTAGCAAGGGCCAGCAACAAAACAATCTTCCAGCTACGTTGCAAAGAAGCAGAAACTGCAGGCTCAAAAGGAGCCAGAGTCAATTTTTTAAAGCAAAATTATGGTCCCAAGGAGGAGGAATAGGTTTTTTTTTGGAAGCCAAGTATGCAGGACACCTTTAAGAAATTGTTTTATCTCAGAACGAGAAGTCAAGGGCAGACGAGCAGAAATGGCTGAAAAATGGGCCTTCACAGAAGAACAGGCCAAGCCAGACTGGAACTCACACAAAGAGAGGACCAGAGGGACTCCCACTGAAAAAGGGTCCAGGTTATGAACATAACACCAAACCGAAAACCTCTTCCATTTGGACAGATAAGATTTCCTGGTTAAGGGTTTCCTTGCCTCCTGTAAAACCCTGAGCACTTCCTCAGAAAAGAGGTGCCAGAAAGGGATCAAAACCCTATTACCCACAATGTCAGTTGCAGAGTGGACAAATGGGGATGGATGAGTGACCCCTTGTCCTGTGTGAGGAGATCCAACCAGTGAGGCAACTTGTGATGATCGTCCCCGGCCAGGTGCATTAAATTGGGGAACCAGTGCTGTTGCAGCCAAAAGGAAGTCACCAGCAAGACTTTTGGGGAGTCCAGCTGAATCTTCTGCAAGACTCTTGGAAGTAGAGGAAGAGGAAAAGGAAAGCATAAGGACACCTTCCCTTCCACTGAAAGGATAGGACACCTGTTTTCCAGGCCAGTTGGCAAGGCGCTCTGGAACAGAACAGAGGAGGCTGCCTGTTCAGACGAGAGGCAAAAAACCTGAGGAACACTCCACCAATGGACAATGTCCAGAAACGTCTCTGTGAAGCATCCATTTGTGAGCCAGCGTTTTGGACGTGCTCAGGGAGTCTTTGGCAGACTCTCTGAGCACGTCCAAAACGCAGACTCCCTGAGCTTGCGTTTTGGACATGCTCAGGGAGTCTGCCAAAAGACTATCCTCTGAAGGGATGTATACTGCCTGATGAGTTAACCGATGAGTGTCACTTCCCAAGCCTGAAGTGAAATCCTGCAGAGGAGGTAAGTTTTCATGCCCCCTGCTTACTGACATACCACATCACTGTAGTGTTGTCTGTGTGCACCTTCAAGGGTTCCCAGACAGAACATGGGGTAAAAAGCCCAAAATTCCAGAATCAGAGCCCTTATCTTTTTGATGTTGATATGGTCTGATTTCTGATGGGAAGGCCAGAGACTGAACTTTTAGGTGACCAAGAGATGCCCACCCATGTCAGAGGGATCAGTGAACAGCCCTTGAGAAGGGCCTGGAACCTGAAAGGGCCAGCCTGGGTTGAGAGTGAACTGTCAAATCCTCCACTCGAATTCCTTCCTGAGGCAGGGAAGGAGATAGTTGCACTGAAAGTCAGAGCTGACGATGCTGCAGCCAAGCCGACTTCAGGTACCACTGCACCTTCTGCATATGCATTTTGGAAAGAGGAAGAATGGGAATAGAAGAGGCCATTAATTCCAGGGCCTGAAGAAACAGCATGGCAGTCAGGGGAAGAAGAGATTGAAAAGAAGACCGTCGATGACCATACCTTGAGAGGCAGAACAGAGGCCAGCATTGGCACGGTCTGAATCCTGCACCCAGATACACAGGATCCTGAGAGGGAATTAGGATGACTTTTAGAAGTTGATAGTAAACCCCAGACTTTGAAGGAGAGATGGTGAACTGCAGATTCTGCAACAATAGACTGGGAGAAGGCATCTGAAGCAACAGGTCATCTAGATAAGGAAAATCTGAATGCCTTGGAGCCTGTAGAAGGCAATCACAGGAGCTAGGCATTTTGTGAACACCTTTGGGGCAATAAAGAGGCCAAAGGGCAAAGTAGAGAACCGAAAATGAGGAAGACGCGCACAAACTTCCAGTAGAGAGAGTGAATAGGGATGTGAAGGTAAGCATCTTTCAAATCCAAGGACACCAGTAAAGCCTGGGTTAATAAAAGAGGAAACGGAGCTTGAAGAGTAAGCATCCGAAAAGAAAGGATCTCGAGAAAGATGTTGGGCTGAGAGAGATCAAAAGTCAGTCTCCAAGTGCTCTCCTTTCAAAGAACCAGAACATCCTGGAATAAAAACTCCATCCCACTTGGGAAGGGAAGACAAGTCATGTGGTCCGTTGGCTCAGAGACCGCAGAACCTCTGAGAGATGAGGAAGCTGCTCTAGAGGAGGTTGAGGAATCCCAGAAAAAGGAAGAGATTTCCATACCATGAAGTAACCCTGATGGATAATGGAAAGAACCCAGAAGTCTGAAGTGACGAGACATCAATTTGGAAGGCAAAGAGAGAGCCGAAGGGATAAAGGAACCTGATAGGGAGGTGTGAACTGTCAAAGTGAAGGAGGCTTATCAGAGAAGGGTGGCTTCTGGGCCACAGAAATCTGAGAAGCCTCAGCAGAGGGAGCCTGCCTCCCATCTTTCCTGCCCTTAGAGGCCTGGCAGGGTTGCCAGCAAATAAAAGCAGATCTAGAAGGATAAGTCCTCTTGAATTTGGGGACAGGAGAGACAAGATATGTTAAGGTCTTGCAAGGCTTTGCCTTTTATTGAAGAGCAAAACAAGTCAGCAGCAACAGTCCCAAAAAGATGAGCATTGTCCAAAGGAGCATCTAACAACTTGACCAGGGAATCCTTATCCAAGGAATGTGGTTCCCAAAACCATTTAGAAGGGGTAGAAGTCCAAGGAAGAGTGGGTAATGAAACTCCTTGAGGAGGCTTTAGAGCCTTTAAGGCAGAGAACAAGTCCTGAATAAACTATTGCCATTACCGTTGAGGATCCATAGGTAAAGGAGAATCATGCTTCAGTTTTTGTCTTTTCTTAGAAGGGACATCAGCCCTAACAAATACAGGAGGTTCTGACCCTTCTGGAACTTCCTCCCTGACCAATATCTGCAGAATCCCTCTAAGACCCTCTGAGATAATCAACCGAGGTTCCCCGAAGTCCAGGCCTGTAAGGTCTCAGAGGATGTGTGAAAAGACGGATCTATACCAGCCTCTCGCAGGGTCAAGCCAGATGAAACCGATGTAAACAATGAACAACTTACAGAGCTATTACTTGCTTCAAGAGTGACATCTGGCAGAGGGTGGACAGCTAAAGAATCCAGTTGAGACCTCTTTACCTTCTTACCAAGCAGGAGTATCTCGGGGGTTAAAGGATTCTGCCATGGTACCCTAGGCTGTCTAAAGCAGTTGGTTTTCAAGATAAATGGCCAAGGAAGACGAACCGCTTCTGAGTGTCTTAGGAACAAATGTCTTACATATAGTACAAGAGGTATGGTCATGAAAAGCACCCTAACAAAAAAAGACACTGTTCATGACAATCCTTATGGAGAATCTGCCTCTCACACCGACATTTTCTCCTCTTGGATGACATGCACTCTAGGTAGTAGTAAAAAATAAAAGACCAAGAAGCAATTTTTTTTTTTTTTAAGTTTTAAAAATAAAGAAAAAGTAACTCCAACTGTGCACTTATCTGAGATTCTAAAGGCCAAAACAGCAACACAACGATCGAACCAACTGGTAAAAACAGTGTTTGAACTGGCAGCAAAAGAAGTTCTGGATAGTTGAATCCATACATCCTTTTTATACCCAACGTTCTGTACGAGGAGCATAAATGTGACTTATGGAGCAAACAAAGATGCTTTTCAAGCTTTACCATAGTGGCAAAATGATTGGCTGCCCAGGATGGGACATCCCTTTTTTTAAGAATACTGCAACAGTGACATAGGACATCCAATATTATGAAGCTTAAAATAATTTTGGTAGAAATTATCAGCTTTCAGCAAGAATATTTACAGGAGGGGATTAAAACCGGATTTGAAATAGTGAGGCTGTATCAAGGGGACCTAAATGGGAAAATACATCAATAAGAGGGTAGACCTCTGAAGAAATTTATATGAATATTTGGAATGGAAGATGTAAATATCCTAGAAGGAACTCAGACAGAATTTACATATTCCCTAAGGTACAACAACTGGGATTGACTGAATAGAAATTGTATTTCACAGCAGCAGAAGTATTTAACTGAAAGCTTTGGAACACATCCAGTACCTATTTCAAATAATGCACCAATACAGACTAAGATAAAGAAACAAGGAACTGAAGTAAAAATGAGACAATGACGCTTTCCTACTAATCTGTTAAAAAGGGAGGAATTTAAGAAAAGGGTATGGGAAATGATTCAGCAGTTAATCAAAATACAGAAATTTCTTCAGAAGGGGTAGCTAGGGAGTGGGATAAAATATGAGTTTAGAAAACATAAGTAATACAGAAAGAGGTAAAGGAAAGAGGCAATATGAACTAATTTAGAGGGGTTGGCAAGGGTTAAAATATTGGAGGAGAATCTCGCAGAACAAAAAGAAGAGCAATTACCGAGTGTTAAAGGGAAAATAAGGGAGTATTTGGATATTGTGCAGAAGTTCAGATTGCAGTTAAGCAAATATTTCTGCTAGCAATTCCAGGCACAAACACTCTTAGCACAACAAATTAGTCAACAGAATGTAGAAAGAGAGGGAGCCTATGATAAGAAAACCAGAGATCTTGCACAACTATTAGAAATATTTCAGACATTCTACAGTAAATTATATAAAGCAGAGGAATGGGGAAAACCAAGAAAAGGCACAAATGGAAATTTTTTTGTGGAAGACTGAGTTGGACCGATAGGGCTTGCCTGGCATGAATGAACTGCACATAGGGCTCTTAGCTAGCTTAGAGAAACCACACCTTCACCCAACAGAATGGGCCAACCTATCCACTGGGGTGTGATTTTGAGGAAGCAAAAAAGAAATATCTTGTAAAATAAGACCAGAAACTTGGATCATTATTTATCTAATTCCTTAAACCAGTATCACAATACATTTCAAAAAATATTTGCTATACATCAGATCTCTAAATACTGATTTTGCATAATCCACACCAGATCTCTACACATTCATTTTATATAACCCCTCACACACTCATGTAGCCCAGATATGCATATATGCATCATACAGAGAACGTATACACAACACTGATACATATCACACAATAGACTATTTATCAAAATCATGCCACTGATTCAATGACTTATTACTGAATTCCAAAAGGAATAACCTCAGTCACGAGTAGGCAAACTCCAGCAGAAATGCAAAAGAGTGGTAATATGAAAGTTATGTACTCACCATAAAGTACAGTTGTGTACACTTACCATAAATGTAGATGACTGTTGCAGTCATTACATTTGGGTAATCCTGCTGGCAGGTTGCCCTCAGTCGGCCTGAATTCCAAAGTCCTGGGTCCTGCGTCAGCCACTGTCGCCCCTTCCCTGACGTCAGGTCGTCAGGGGTATAAAAGATGTGACCAACGCCATTTTCTTTAGTTTTTCTTGCCCCAGATGTCAGGTGCCCAATAAAAGGGTAGCCAAAATTTATATACATATAAATATATGCACCAATATAAACTTTACCTTCATCTACAAGCAAATACACCATATAGGTTGTATAAATCAGAGAAGGAAAGATAGGTTCCAAGAGAGGAGAAGGGGGATGGCAGCTGGGTAACCTGGACTGCAACAGTGAATACACTCCAACATCTACATTTATGGTAAGTGTACACAACTGTACTATGTTCTTTGTGTTTCACTGTTGCAGTCATTACATTTGGGTAGAGTCCCAAAGCTTTAGATGGGAGGCTGGAGCTATACAGCATTAGGAGTGGCTATGAGGCCCTGCAGAACTGCAGTGGAAAAGCCTGCCCTGGATTTAGAGTAGAGTGGCTGATGATAGTGCTTTGTAAAGGTGTGCGCTGAACTCCACGTAGCAGCCTCTAAAATGTCCTTGGTTGGTACTCCCCGGAGAAAGGCTGCTGAAGTGGCTGCAGCTCTGGTTGAATGTGGCCTAATGCCCTTAGGCTCTGGCTTGCCATGGTTAAGTAGCAGAAATGAATGCAGTGGCCTATACACTTTGAAGTAGTCTGCTTTGAAATGGCCTTTCCTTGTGATTCTGCAGCATATGCCACTAGTAATTGTTCTGTCTTTCTGAAAACTTTGGTTCTGTCCAAGTAGAATCTAAGCTGTGTACATCCAAAGAATGCAGAATTCTCCCCCTTGTTTTGTGGATTTGGATACAAAGTTGGCAGATGAATAGTTTGGTTAAGAGCCACACTGGACACCACCTTCGGCATAAATGTTGGGTTTGTCCTCAGAGAGACCCTGTCTGGATAAAAAATGATAAAAGGTTCCACAGCCATGAGTGCCTGAAGCTCTGAAACTCGTCTTGCAGAAGTTACTGCTAGGAGCAGAGCTGTTTTCCAGGATAAAAACTTTATATCAGCAGTAGCAGCTGGCTCAAAAAGAGGCAGGGTGAGTTTTTACAAAACATAGTGGAGGTCCCATGCAGGCATTGGTGATCTCCTTGGAGGCCTTACATTTTTGGCTCCTCTGAGGTATTGTTTTAGTAAGGGATGAGAAAAGATTCGTGGCTCTGTATTGTAATGAGCTGAAATGGCAGATACATGAATTTTAATAGATGAAAAAGATAGACCTTTGTCCAGCATCTCAGTTAAGTATTGCAAAATCTGAGGAATATTTGGCACAGCTGTATCAGTTCCTTGTGCCTGGTTCCAAGCACAGAATCTCTTCCATTTTCCAGCATAAGATTTTCTAGTACTAGGCCTTCTGGCTTCCAAAATGACATCTGTCACAGCTTTACTGAGAGGTGTGTTTTGTATGGCTGTGCAGGATCTGATCGTTTTGCTGGGACAATAGATGAGGTATCTGAGGTAAGGCCCATGCTGGGCATTGAGACAAGCTCCTCAGTATTGGATACCAGTACTGGCAGGGCCAGTCTGGGTCAATCAGTATCATCCTTGGCTTCTCCTGTCTGACCTTTAGGAGTACCTTGGGGAGGAGAGGCAAAGGGGGAAATGCATATACTGATAGGTTTTTCCAGCTAAAAGATAGGGCGTCCACTTTTCATACTGGTCTGTGATAAATCCTTGTGCAGAATCTTTGTAGTTGGTAGTTGTGAGGGGAGGCAAATAGATCTATGTCTGGGCATCCCCATTTCCTTGTTCGCATGCTGAAGACTTGTGGATCCAGGTGCCACTCGTGGGGATCCATGAGGTTTCTGCTTAGTTCGTCTGCCAGAGTATTTTTCCTTCCTGGCAGAAATTGTGCCTGCAGATGTACTTGGCAAGTCAATGCTGTGTCCCACAAAGCCATGGCTAGTCTGCAAAGGGGGGTAAGAATGTGTGCCTCCCTGCTTGTTTATGTACCACACGACCATGTGTTGTCTGTCTTTATCAGTAGTTGTCCTGGATGAAGTAGGTCCTTGAAGGCTGTCAGGGCATTTTTAACTGCTAGCATCTCTTTTTGATTGATATGTAGATGCATTTGGTTTAGGGTCCATGTGCTCTGAATGCATCTTCCTGCCATATGGGCCCCCCCCAGGCATAATCTGATGCATCCGTTGTTAGTGTTTGCCTGGCTGGGGGTAATGTGAATGGCTGTCCCTTGTTTTGGTGACAAGCCTTTGCCCACCATCGAAACTCCTGTTGCAGGCAGGGAATGAGAGTAATCATAGTTACTAGGCTGTGGCAATGTTGAGTCCAAACACTTTTTAGGTACCATTGAAGTTTCCTCATATGCAGTCTTGCATATGGAATTAGTAGGATGCAGGATGCCATGAAGCCCAAAGCCTGCAGAATTTTTCTTGCAGATAACTGGGCCTTTGTTGCCAACATTTTGAAATAGGTAGTCAGTTGCCATTGTCTGGCGTGAGATAAGCCATCTGGGCAGTTGTATTTAAGCTTGCACCCAGGAATATTATCTCTTGAGAGGGTACTAGTTTTGATTTCTTTTTATTGACTGTGTACCCTAGGCATGTTAGAAGTCTTTTCACAAACGCCAGATGCTGTAGAAGAATGTCCTTGTTCTCTGCTTGAATTAAACAGTCGTCCAAGTAAGGATATACTTGTATTTCTCTGTCTGCAGAATGCAATTTCTGGTGCCAGGCACTTTGTAAAGACCCTGGGCACAGTAGATAAGCCAAAGGGCAGTGCAGAGAATTGGTAATGCATTGAGCCAGCCTTGAATCTGAGATATCTTCTGTATATTTGTCTGATTGGGACATGCAGGTATGCCTCTTTTAGGTCTAAAGTCACCAGCCAAGCATTCTTGACAAACATGGGCAGAAGCTGCTGCAAAGTCAACGAGCTTCCCATTGTTTTGAGCGGAATGAACCTTGCGCCTGGGATCTGCCTCTAGGGCATCTGGTTCTGCCCCTTTGAGGTCTGTCTGATACAGGAAAGGACCAATTCTTTGTTGGCCAGTGTCTACTAAACCTAGGTGGCTGTACTTGTAAAAGATCTTTGACCGTTTGCATAGATTTAGCTTTGTCCTCCATTTTCTTTAACACCTCTTCTGCCTTAATACCAAACAAAGTAGCATGCTGTAAAGGTGCATCTATTAATTTAACTTTAACATGATCAGGCAGATCAGATTTTGTTCCTTTAACCAAGCATGCCTCCTAATAACAGAACCTGTAACTGCGGCCCTGCAAGAGGCCTCTAAAGAATCAAAACCACATTGCAAAGTATGCTTTCCAACTTGTTCAGCTGCATGCAATAAATCCTGTATGCTTTCCAACTTGCTCAGCTTCATGCAATAAATCCTGCATTTCCTTGTTTTCTGCACATTCAGAGTTTAACAACATTTTCTGTTTAAGCAATGCCATGACATGTTGCTGATATTTCAGCATATGAAACTGACAGTTTAAGGCCCTTATAACCAAGGTAGCAGATGTGTAAACCTTTTTTCCCCATCTATTCACTGCCCTAGAATCTCTGTCCGAGGGGGTAGGTTTTTTTGCAGCGGAAGCTTTAACTCCTTTGGGACCCTGAGAAATAGTTTCTGGGTCTGCAGCAGGGTTTTTAAAAAGGAATTTATGGGAGTCAGGAACCCTGTAATATCTGTCTGGCTTAACAGGAGCTGGAGGTAAGGAGTCAGGTGTAAGACTAGACTCCAAAAACACCATCTATAATGTCTAACATACTTGGGATGGCTAGTGGCTTGTGTTGAGGTAGTAAAAGGAAATCCCTGATCCTCTTTTTAGATTCTGAAAAATCTTGGCTCTCCCAGTGGAAATGCTCCCTCATGGTATGCAAGGTTTCCCCAAAAGAGTAGTCCTAAGGAGGAGAAGCTGAAGGTAAAGATTCTTCAGCATCAGAATCCTCGGGGGGGGGGGGGGGGGGTATTCCTGATCAAAAGAGGAATCAGAAGAAATGGAAACCTAATCTGAAGATTCATAGTCAATCTCTTGCCTAGGCCTCTTATCAGGAGGCGGATGGGAACCCCTGTTCAAGGTAATCAAGTCTTCTGCCATTTTGAGCACCTGTTTTTTGGGCATAGAGGCCTGACCATGGGGCTCTTGAGTTTCTTTGCTTTGGAAGGTGCTTTAGAGTCTTTGCCTTTGAAGCTGAAGTCGGTTCGATGTAAAGATGTTTAGGTCTGAATACACCCTCAGAAGCCGGTGCCTGCTCAGCAGCTCCAGACCCAACTGAAGGGATCATATCCGAGGCTCCAATACCTTGCGTTTCCAGCGGCATGGCCGACTCCAGGTGGGAGTCGGTAGCGGCCTGCGACTCTAAAGTAGTGGGCGTCAGGGGCTGCAAAAGTGCCTCACTTAGGACTGGCGACTGGCTTAGGAGAAGTTTTGTCGGTTTTGGGCCTCGGTCGTCTATCTCTTTCCTATTCTTTGCGCTTTTTGTGAACTCCAGTAGTCGGATGGCTATCCAACGACATTTCTGGATAACTAAACCGGCGTTCAAAATACTTTAAAACAAAATAATACAGACGTTTAATAATGCGTTGGTTAAATCTAGCACAAAACCGACAACCAGAAACGTTGTGATCAGGGCCTAGGCAAGGAATACAGTAAGAATGAAAATCCTTATGAGGTATTTGCTTCCCACAAGAAATACAATTATTAACTTTTTCTGACATCGGTCTGGAGCAAGAAAAAAGTTTCCCCAACGGGGTACTTAGCTTTATAGAAGACTTCGCATCAGAAACTCTAACACGAAAATCTCAGGAGTCGGCCGACCGGCACTTGCGAACTGCTGCTTCGGGCACTGCACGGCAAGAAAGACTAAAGAAAATGGCGTCGGCCGCATCTTTTATACCCCTGACAACCTGATGTCAGGGAAGGGGCGACAGCAGCCAATGCAGGACCCAGGACTTTGGAATTCAGGTCGACTGAGGGCAACCTGCCAGCAGGATTACCCAAATGTAATGACTGCAACAGTGAAACACGAAGAACATCTATGCATCTGTGTTGACCATTTTCATTCAATGAAAGGGTTATGGATCTGATCCTTGGATCTGACTTGGCTGCATACTTCAGACTTTGGATCCAACTCAAGTGCCTCCCTCTACCCACAAGGCCCTAAATCCATCCTTAACATCTCAGATAGAGTTTGGTTTAATAAGATCCCCATAAATTAGTTAAAGAAAGGGATAGGCTCAAACCTGGAAATATGAGTTCCAATAAGAAATCCAACAGTTTCTTCCAGCAGATACAAGAAGGGGGATGGATGATGGGGAGTTGAGAAAGACTGAAAATGGACAACACAGATGCCTAGTCATGGTGAGTACACACCTTTCATATCTGATGTTGTCCTTTCATTCTTCTTCAATTAATGGGACAGAGTCCCCAGATACATGAATCTTGGGTGGCCCTCATGAAAGGATATTCCAGGGAACAGCTGAAGCAAATGCAGCTCTGCTTCCGGAAATTAGATCCAATTTGTAATGTGTAAAAAAATTATGAGCACTGGACCATGTGGCTGCTGCACAAATATCAATACAAGCTCTTAAACAAAAAGCAGATGAAGTGGCCATTGATCTAGTTGAATGGGCTTTAGACAATTTTGTTAGAGAAATGCCTTGTAAATAAATCCAAGAAATCCTACTGGTTATTCATTTAGCCAATGTAACTTTAGATACTGGATGACCCAGTCAATTTTTTGAGAGGTGCAAAGAGCTGGTCTGATTTTCTGATTTCTTTAGTTCTATGTAAATAAAATGTAATTGTCTGTGCACATCTACGAGATGTAGCATGTATTTTCCTTTGCTTGAAAAATTTGGAAAGAAGACCGGTAAGTGAATGGAATGGTGAATAGATTCAGAAGCCATTTTAGGTAATTAAGGTTTTGTCTGAAATATGACCCTGTCTTTGTGGAAAATAATGTACAAAGCGTTTGATGAAAGAGCCTGGAATTCAGAAATTCTTTTTGCAGAAGTAATAGCTACTAAGAAGGCTGTTTTCCATGACAGGAATTTTAAATAATATTTTTGCTGAAAGTTCAAAGGGTTTCTGAGTCAAACCCTGCAAAAGTACAATCAAGTCCCAGGGAGGTGGATCTTTTACTGGGGGTCTAAGGAGAAAGGTGCCTTTCAGGAAAGCTTTACATAACTTGGAAGATGCCAGACAAAAATGTTTATCTCCTATTATGAAAATTTGATATTCCTGCCAACTGTAGTTTAATCATAGAAAAAAATAGCGTTGTCTTTGAAGAAAGCAGCCAGAAAATCAAGAACAGCAGAGACAGGAGCAGAAAAATGGACAACATTATTTCTTAATGCCAAAAGGGAAAATCTTCCATTTCCTCTTGTAAACCTTCTTGGAGGAGTCTTTTTGTGAGGTTAATAGAAAGGTACCTACTGGTGAAGAAATCCTGGGCTGTCTTGCTATTTCTAGAACTGGAGAAACCATACAGTTAAGATTGAGGGATGACATACTGGGATGACTCATCCCTGAGGAGTGCGAGAGGAGATCTGGAGTTGGGTCAAGTATCCAAACAGGACAGTGAAAATGAGACCAGAGGAGGGGAACCACACCTGCTGAGGCCAGTAGGGGGCAATGAGGATGACCAAGTTGTTCAACCAAATTGCTTTCTATAGGAATTTGGGCATTAAGGGAAGTGTGGGATAAGCGTAAAGGAGATTGGATGGCCAAATGGGGACTAGAGCATCTCCTGATAACTCCCCCTGAAAGTGGGGGGGGGGGTCAGGCCGAAATACTTGCTGTACTTGTTGAGGGGATGCAAAGAGGTCACAGCAAGGGTGGCCCCAACAATGGGAATTTTCCTCTGCTACTAATTGTTTGAGAGACCACTCATGAGGCATCAGAATAGATCTGCTGAGGATGTCCACTAACACACTGGCTTTCCCTGGAATATGTGTCACAACTACAAAATGGCTGGTGGAGATCTCACACTGCCATACTCTTATAGCCTCACAGCAGAGAGGGTATGACGGTTTTCCATTGTTTGTTGATGTACCAGACTACAGACATGTCTGTCAGTCTGAATCACAATAGTCCCTACAGAAAGAGTATCTTGAAATGCCTACAGTGCTAATAGGGCTGCTCATCTCCAGGACACTGACATGCAAATTTTTCTCTTGGGAGGACCACATTTCTTGGACCATCCTTCCCAAGTAATGCCCATCCACCCCAACTGGGTGATGTCCGTAGTCACTGTGGCCACTGGGGGCAGTAAAACAAAGGGTCGACCTAGGTAAATATCATCCAGCTGGATCCATCAATGGATGTGGTGTTTGCAAATCAGTGGAAGCCTGACTGGAAAGGATACGGGCTCATCAATAAATAGAACACTGAACAGCTAAAGTTCATTAAAGAACTCGCATATGGTAATGTGCTAAAGGAAGTAAGACTACTGCTGCTGCCATATACCCAAACGCTTAAAAAAATGAATCCGGCTGGAGGAGAAGGATGGGATACAATCTGATGCACCTAAGATCTGAGTGTGTCTAAGAGATGAGTAGATAAAGAGGCAATTTGTGTTATTCTGTTTAGAAGTGTGCCAATAAACTCCAGAGTCTTTACTGGTGTCAGATTTGACTTAGCATAATTGATTATTATTCCCAGTGAGTGGCAAATCTTGAGCAAATGAAATCTGGATTGTTGAAGTAGATACATGGTGGGGGTGGTGAGGAGCCAGTCGTCTAGTTATGAAAACTAAAACTCTGAATCCTTTTAGTCTCAAGTGAGCTGCCACCACTGCCATACACTTCAACATCCTGGGGGCTGTGGTAAGTCCAAAGGGCAGGGCTCTGAATTGGTAATGACTGGCTCCCAGCTGAAAGCATAACTAACTTTGTGCTTGTTTATTCTGATGTGACGGCATGCATCCTGAAGATCTATGGAGCACATCCAATCATCCTTGCAAAGAAATGGAAGAATGGAATGGAATGTGACTATTTGGAACTTTGACATTTCATGTACTGGTTAAGTCTGCTTAGACTCAAAGCTGGTCTCAGGTCCCTGGCTACTGAAAAGAAAAGTAAGTTCTAAATCCTGTTTGGTCTGGTGGGACCTCCTGAATGACTCTTGTTTAGCAGCTTTTGAATTTCTTGTGGTGCTACCTTCCTCTGACTGGGTGGAATGTCGGGAAGCTTCTTCCTTTTGTAGACAAGAAGCTAGGGAAAATGGTATGAAGTAACCTCTGGATATCATTTTTAGCACCCAGGTATCTGTTAGCAGTCCAGGCATCTGGATGTAAGGACAAAAACCCTAGACTGCCTCCAGAGGTGGGCATTTAGGCAGCAGAGCTGATAAGGCCTATCCAGAAATTAATCATGGAAACCTTGATTTTGAAGGCCTCTTCTGCCTCAAGGGTGGCACCTACTTGTCCTCTGCATCTAAAAGTAGTCGTCTCCACACAGATCTTGGAAAGATCCCAGAGATTTGTGAAACCACATTTTCTTACCACTTCTCTGATTTCTAGGGAAGGTTCGTTGAGGGGTAGAAAACTTGATTCTCACGTCAGACAGGGTCCCTCCTTCTTGTTTGCTGCAGGTAAGAATTTCTTTTGCAGATGGACCAAACAAATATTTTCCATAAAAAAAAAAAAGCATTGATGAAAGACGCCTTGCAAGGTTCCGCAAAGTTGCATAGCCGCATCCAAGCATGTTTCCTTATGGCAATGCCTGAACCAGCTGCCCATGAGGCACCTTCAGCTGTGAGTAAGATCAACCTCACAGACACACTGGAAATGGATAAAAGAAAGGTTAAGCAGAGATGATGATCTTTTAAAATTCTCTGCACGTGGACCCACAGAGAGAATTTGACAGTTCTTTGGTAAAATATCTCTGTAGCCTTGTAAAGTGTGACAGACAGTAAGGACCTCAAGGCAAATATCACTAAGGCAAAGACTCACTTTCTGAATCTGTTCAGTGCCCTAGACTGTTAGGTAGGTGGACAGACAAGCTCTATTCTGTTAGTTATTTTTTTACCGGCTGCTGCCACCACCACTGCATCAATGAAGACTCTTCTGTTCCAGTGAGCTTAATCTTTGGGGTGGGCTAAGAATCTGTCAGGTCGATGCACTACTGGCTCAAAGGAATCCATCTCTTCCCATGCCCAGCAACAGACTACAATAAGCTCTTCCGCTGCTGGGGGGGGGGGGGTGTCACCAAGAAGTAGATGGGCCAGAGTAGAAGACTGGAACATCTATACCTGTGATATCATGGTCTTAATTTTTTTTTTTCATCTTTCTGAGCTGTGTCTTTACAAGCTTGGAAAAAATGCATTGATCAAGTAATGATAAATATAGTCAATTTATCAAAAATACATGTTTATCAAACTATCATTTCACCTTGCAATTTGTCTGCCAGGCACTTATCTTGCAGGAGTAGAAATCATAATTTTTTGGAACACTGATCAAAAAAGGTGCTTGTCCTTGCTTCGCCTTACATTATGGCTTTAAAACTCATTGAACATTTAGTGTATCTGCAGTGTAGCAATGGACTCAAGTTTATAAGATAAAACTTACATATGCAGTACATAAAGACCGCGTTTTGTTGATGTCATTTACTATTTATATATTTATGTAGCCAATAAGAGTTGCCATGCAAGCGCAGACGTATGGAAAGCAGAAAAGATCAGTCATATTCCTCCTACTGATATGTTCTAATTCAAAAGTTGTGCAAACATAGAATTTTAATTTTGACTGGTACTACAACCTAAGACACTAACCCTAAATTAGTAATATTTCATCAGTAGGGTTGTGAGATGCAATGGGATTTGTCCACTCCTTCAGTAACATAGATAAAAATTCAGTTCCATTATATGTTTCTAGACGCTTTACTGTTTCAAGCTTTTTATCAGCAGAAACAATAATTCAATTAGCTGCACCATATATTATGGAATTCTGCAACCTGGACTTCTGTTAATTGACATGGTTCACTACCAAGGTGGTTAAAGTACCAAGTGCAAAATGCTACAGTATATGCCTGGTCAGAGATGTACTGCAGCAGACCACATAAATAAAATCTTCAGTGAGTTTCAATGACTTAGATTAAGGACAACTCATATATGTCGTACACAAAGAATGTGTTCTGTTGATGGCATTTACTATTTACAGTATATCTTATTATAGGCAGTAAGAGTACTTCAGTAACAAGCCACTGAATAAGTGGCATGATTTCTTTAAGCAGTCCATCTTGTGATGTTTATCAGTCTTGTATATATGCATGTCACAGCATACATGAAGCACACTTCTGTAAAATACTGCATTGTGGTATGCACTTCTCTTCAACGCTATAAATGGCACTCTGTTACCAAGTACTTGCCTCTTTCATATGACTAACTTAGTGCTTTGCATATAAATGGTGCACTACCAAAAGAACACAAACTGCATGAAGAAAAGTCTACTTTCATACTCTCTCACTTAAAATGCACATTAGACCAGTTTTCAGTTTCAACAGTCATTACTTTTAGAATATACTCACCGACTGTTTCACACATTATGTTACTATCCAATGCTTAACATATATCTGCATCAAAAATCAGGCACTTGTGCTCTCTCTATCTCTTTCACTTTCTTTCTAGAATAAACAATACAATTTTGAGCCATTCTATGGTCTACGGTGGTAGTGAGCACTTGATGTCAGCCTGCTCATCCTGGAGAGGAGGAAACAACCTAGGCTCACTGCAATATAGCAGCATTACATGCATGGCTAGATCCACACTGCAAAGCTGGTATTCTGCTTATTTGGAGGCGGTGTATGACTGGAAGCTCACATGCACATACAAATGGAATGTCTAAACTGTGCCTACAGGGCTGACCAAGAGGTAGGACGGGTTTGGCCATACTCCCTTGCAGCAATACGATACTGCACCATTGATCTTCTCATGACCAATGCCCTTGATCTCCTCAATATCCCAGACATTGGTAGGATTGAGCCTGGTAAAGACTAAAGCACATCCAGTAGACCCAGTGAATGAGGACAGCAGCTAGTGGCACTGATGGTCAGCTGTAGGGAAGGAGAGAGAATCTAATGCTGCTTGGAGAGGGCCAACAGCCTAAAAAGTACAGTTTTGTACCTACCATAAATGTAGATGTTCGAAGATCCACATTGCTGCAGTCCTTACATATGGGTAGTCCGCTGTCCTCGGTCGGCCCGAATACCAAAGTATTAGGCTGACATCAGTCACGGCGCTTAAAACTGACATCAGGACGTCAGGGTACAAAAGCGCATGACCGACGTCATATCCTCAGTCTTTTCTTGCCCCAGATGTCAGAAGGCCCTAACAAGAAAGGCTAAAGCCAAAAAAAACAGCAAAAAATAACCAACCACCCCTGCACTAACCATATTTACAATATGTACAACCCAAACCACACCACCACCTCTCACTACAGAGGGGAAGGAGGGAGGGTAAATTGGACTGCAGCAATGTGGATCTTCGAACATCTACATTTATGGTAGGTACAAAACTGTACTATGTTCTTCATCTCACATTGCTGCAGTCCTTACATATGGGTAGAATCCCAAAGCAGAGGTAAGGGAGGATGGCAAAACTATAAAGCATTAGGGGCTGCCAAAATGCCCTGTAAAATTGCAGTGGCAAATCCAGCCCTAGATTTAGAGTAAAGTGGAAGGTGGTAATGCTTAGAGAAAGTATGCACTGAACTCCAAGTAGCTGCTTCCAAAATATCCTTAGTAGCCACCCCCCTTAAAAAGGCTGTAGAAGTGGCAGTAACCCTAGTGGAATGAGGCCTAATCCCAGCTGGAATCTCCTTACCATGATGGGAATAACAGAAAACAATACAAAAACCAATCCACTTAGAAATAGTTTGTTTTGAAACAGGTTTGCCCTGAGAACCCAAAGCAAAAGAAACAAACAACTGCTGAGACTGCCTGAACCCTTTAGTTCTGCTCAAATAATATCGTAACTGTCTGTGTATATCCAAAGTGTGCAAAATCCTCTCCCCTTTATTTTGGGGGTTTGCATAAAAAGTAGGCAAATGAATAGTTTGGTTTAAAGCCACACTAGAAACCACTTTAGGCATAAAAGAAGGGTTAGTACGCAAAGACACCCTATCCTTGTGGAAAATTAAGAAAGGCTCAACTGCCATAAGGGCCTGTAATTCAGAAACCCTTCTCGCAGAGGTAATGGCCAACAAAAAAGCAGTCTTCCATGATAAATATTTCAATTCTGCAGTTGCTGCAGGCTCAAAAGGTTGTAGAGTGAGTTTCTCCAACACAAAATTGAGGTCCCAAGCAGGAGTAGGAGCTCTACGTGGGGGTCTTATATTCTTTGCCCCACTAAGGAATTGCTTAAACAAAGGATGAGAAAATAATGGTGGGACACAGTCACAGTGAGCAGAAATCGCTGCAGCATGAACCTTTATAGAGGAGAAGGACAAACCTTTGTCCAATAACTCAGTAAGGTATTGAAGAGCAACACTTAAATTAGGTTTAGAAACATCAAAGTCCTTTGCTGTACTCCAAAATAAAAAATCTCCTCCATTTATCTGCGTAAACTTTCCTTGTACTAGGTCTTCTGGCCTCCAAAATAACATTCAAAACTTGTTGCGGAAGCTGAGACCCTCCAGGGTTTAAAACAGAATATGCCAGGCTGTTAGATGTAGAGAGTTTAGTTTGACATTGAGTAAATGACTGCTCTCCTGAGATAGCAGGTGAGGAATCGAAGGCAAAGGCCATGGAGGCTCCCGTACCAGACTTCTCAGTAATGGGTACCAGTGCTGTCGAGGCCAATCGAGCTATTAAAATCATGTTTGGCTTGTCCTGTCTGACCTTCAGGAGTACCTTTGGGAGGAGAGGCAGAGGTGGAAAGGCATACACGTGAAGATTGCTCCAATTGAATGAGAGAGCATCCACTTTCCAAGCTGTGGGATGAAACCTTTTGTGCAAAACTTTGGCAGCTGGTAATTTAGTGGAGAAGCGAACAGATCTATGTCTGGAGTCCCCATGACACTGTCAATTTCTGAAATACTTGAGGATCCAATTTCCACTCGTGGGGATCCATAATTTGTCTGCAACACATCTGCTAAGGAGTTCTGTGCTCCTGGCAGAAACCTTGCCTGAAGATTTAGCTGTAAACTGAGAGCAGTCTCCCACAAAATCATTGCTTGTCTGCATAGAGGATATGAATGCGTCCCCTTGCTTGTTGATGTACCACATGACAGTTGTGTTGTCTGTTTGAATCAACACCTGCCCTGGAAGAAGTAAATCCTTGAAAGCTATCAATGCAAATTGGACTGCTAACATCTCCTTCAAGTTGATATGTAAATGTTGAAGTCTGGCAGGCCACGTGTCTTGTACCCATTTTCCATTTAGATGAGCTCCCCAGGCTTTGTCTGAGGCATCTGTCGTTAAAATCTGACTCGCCTCTGGTCGGGTCACAGAGAGTCCCTTGTTTAGGTGACATTCCTGAGCCCACCACAGAAATTCCTTTTGAATGCAAGGTATTATCTGAATGACAGTGTCCAAATCTTGGCAGTGCTGCGTCCATACATTTTTGAGATACCATTGTAGCTTCCTCATATGCAGTTTGGCATTGGGAAGTACCAGAATACAAGATGCCATGAACCCCAAGGCTTGAAGGACTGTCCTTGCAGTCAGCCTGGACTGACGAGACAATTGGTGGAAGTAAAGAGAAAGATTCTTTTGTTTGTCCGGGGTCAAAAAGGCCATCTGGGATGCTGTATTCAGTCTCACACCCAGAAAGCACATGTCCTGAGAGGGTACTAGACTGGACTTTATTTCGTTCACAGAATACCCCAGGCATCTTAACACTGCCATCACATACTGTAAATGATGAAGAAGTTCGTCCTTCCCTTGGGCCAGAATCAGGCAATCGTCCAAATAAGGATAGATTTGTATTCCTCTTAGCCTGAAGAAAGCTACCACTGGAGCCAGAACCTTCGTGAACACTCTGGGCAGTAGATAAGCCAAAGGGCAATGCAGAGAACTGATAATGAAAAGTCCCAGCCCGAAAACGCAGATACTTCCTGCAACTGGGCCTGATAGGAACATGAAGGTAAGCCTCCTTGAGATCCAGAGTCACCATCCAGTGGTCTTTGCCCAGCAGAGGTAAAAGCTGTTGTAACGTCAACATTTTGAACTTGGGAATGTCCAGATATGTGTTGAGGATAGATAAATCCAAAATTGGTCTCCACGTGTTCCCTTTCTTTGGTACTAGAAACAGGCGAGAATAAAATCCTAGGCCCACTTCTGGCAGAGGGACAGGTTGTATGGCCCCTATTTGAAGTAGTAGAGAAATTTGTTTGTGAGCCTCCAGCCTTTGCCGAGGAGGAACGTCTGGCATGCCTTTGAAAGGAGGCAAGGTATGGAAATAAAACTTGTAACCTTGGTGTATGATATCCAATACCCATTTGTCTTGGGTAATCAAAATCCAATTTTCTTTGAAGAGTGCCAACCTTCCTCCCAAAGGTGCTGCCAGGCAAGAAGGATCTGGCAGCTGAAAAAGTAGGTCATTGGGCCTGTTTACGAAAGGACTGGCCCCTGCCCTCACCCGAAGATTGTGCAGGTGAACTCCCTGTTCTAGGTCTAAAAGAACTCTGAGCTCTGCCCCTACCACGTCTAGATCTACCCCTAGACTGAGAATCATAAGAAGGATACGTCCACCCCTTAGCAGGCCAATTCCTACTAAACTTGGGGGCTGAACTTGCAAAAATCTTTAACAGCCTGCATAGACTTAGCCTTGTCTTCCATTTTCTTCAAGACTGACTCCACAGGTGAACCAAACAACACATCAGACTGCAAAGGAGCATCCAAAATCCTTGTCTTAACATGGTCAGATAAATTCTGATCCTTCAGCCAGGCGTGCCTGCGAAGAACTGAACCAGTGGCAGCCACCCTAGACGAGGCCTGCACAGCATCAAAACCACATTGTAATGAATGCTTACCCACCTGTTCAGAGACATGCACCAAATCTTGTAATTCTTTGCACTCAATGCCTTCCGCCAGAGCATCCACCTTAGACTTCAATTGAGAAAGAAGAAAGTTTTGGTATTTCAACATATGAAACTGGCAATTCAAAGCCCTCATAGCTAAGGTAGAAGATGTATAGACCTTCTTTCCCCATCTATCCAAAGCTCTGGCCTCTTTATCTAGAGGAACCGGATTTTTACAACAGAGGCCTTGACACCCTTAGGTCCCTGACTAATAGTTTCTGGGTCCGCCCTAGGACTCTTATAAAGATATTTATGAGCCTCAGGCACCCTGTAATACCTATCCGGTTTAACAGGCGCAGGAGGCAGAGAATCAGGATTAAGTGAAGCCTCTGAAAACACATCTTCCACAACATCCAGAACAGGGGGTATAGCCAAGGGCCTATGTTGGGGTAAAAGCAAAAATTCCCTAAGCCTTTTCCGAGAATCAGAGAAGTCCTGACCTTCCCACTTAAAATGTTCCCTCATAGAATGAAGTGTCTCTGAAAAAGAAAAATCCTCTGGAGGAGAAGCAGAAGGAGTGGAATCATCTGCATCAGAATCAGAATAAGGAGAGTACTCCTGCAAGTCTTCAGTCAAGACTCTGAAACATCCAAGCCTGCTCAAAACTTCCCAACTCTGGCTCCACCCTAGGCCTCTTATCAGGAGGGGGCAAAGAACCTCTAATCAGAGTAATCAAATCTTCTGCCATTTTAAGCATGTGCTTCTTAGGCATAGACCCTGCTGAACTAGGAGTGACACCAACAGAAGCTAAACCTGGCCTGCCTCTGGGAGAAGCCTTGGAAACAGAAGGAGAGGGCCTAACCACCCTAGGAAGGGAGGGGAGTACAGTAACTTGAGAAGCCCCTTCAGCCTGACCTGCCTCTTGAGAGGCCACATCCTGCAAAATCAAAGTCTCCCCCTGAGACTCCAGAGAAGTCTCCGTCGGAACCACCGGTTCCACTGAAGCCTCTAAAGAACCGGCGTCCGGAACGGACGACTCATCTTGCCTGGGTTTAACTGTTTTGTCTTTGCGCTTCGAGAAGCAGGCGCTGGAGAGTCCGGTGGCATATTATAATTGCACCGCTTACCAAAGACCAGCCTAGCACAATCTAACCTTCGCTTAATAGTGCGCTTATTGAACCTAGCACAAAAGCGACACCCGACAACGTCGTGCTCAGGCCCCAACAAGGAATGCACAAAGAATGATAATCCCTATGCGGTATCTGCTTCCCACAAGAAATACAGTTATTCACTTTTTCTGACATCCGGTAATACACTGAGGCAAGAAAAACCAAAATATTCCCAATGGGTACTTAGCCAACTTGGATTCGGTCTGAAACTCCGAACTCGAAAAATTTCAGAACGCCGAACGGCACTTGCAACGCTGCTTCTGCATCGGACCATGCGGCAAAAAAGACTGAGGATATGACGTCGGTCATGCGCTTTTGTACCCTGACGTCCTGATGTCAGTTTTAAGCGCCGTGACCGACGTCAGCCTAATACTTTGGTATTCGGGCCGACCGAGGACAGCGGACTACCCATATGTAAGGACTGCAGCAATGTGAGATGAAGAACATCTTCCTATGACCCTATTACAGATGCCTGCTGGTAAAAGAATGCTCACACCTTCCCGTTTATAAATTTACTGTAATGCAGCAGACCTCTGAAAAAATCAAAACGTTACTGCCAAATCCAAATATTAAGCCAATGTCCCAACTTAGCATACAATCACTACTGAAAGTAAATCTCACCTACCTGAGCTGATACTTGTATCTTATATTTTACTAAACAATGCAAGCCTTATTTCCTCCCTACTCCCCATGTTAAATATAGTTTCAGAACAAACAATACCTCCATCTGTTCGACTTGACGCTGGTGGGTTCCTCTTGTTCCCTGTAACAGGCTCCTTGCATCATCCAACTGTGACTTCAGGAGAAGGCTTTCATTGTATAAAACAGAGAACTGGGACTGCAAACACCTATATTCTGGGGTATCCCTTACTGCCTCATCTACAATCTTCTGGAGTTCCATCTAGGGGGGAAAACGTAGGTGATCATTAGTAATGGGGCAAAAACACAAGAAAAGAATGCAGAAAAATTAATATGAACAAGCCCAAAGAAGTCATCAACATTAGCAAAGTTTTGCAAAATACAATATTAAAAACTAAAAAAGACACAAATGTGTAGGAAACTTACCACATAGTACATATATTTGAGTGTATTCACTGTTGCAGACATTGGGCTTGGGATTTTTGCCGCATGCTGAGGATGTATGACGCAATTCTCAGAATTGAGAATCCCTTCCTCCTCTTTGCAGGGTGAGTGCGGCCTTATCTTGAAGGTCAACACATCTGGTATAAAGGAGGCATCAACCCATGCTCTTTTCAGTTCTCACTTAACACCCAAAAAAGTTGAAACTAAATACATTCCTGAAAGGGGTATTTCCTCCTACTTTTCTTGCCAGGAATAGTCAAGCAATAGAGTCCCAGCTTTGCAAGCAGGCGTTCATGGTTTAAGTACCAAGACAAATGAGATATGCAGACTTCCCAGTTAGCCTAGACAAAAAGGAAGGTCTGGGGGAAGGATTACAGCTACCCCATCTCAGTCTGCACCCCTCCCACTTAGCAAAGAGGGGACAAAAAGGACGGAAAATAGAAATGCAACACTGAATCCACAGGTTCATCCTAGAAGCTGCTACCTGGAGTTCTGTACATACCTTCACCAAGCATTACCACTTGCCAATTTTTTCTAAATCCAGAGCTGGCTTTGCCACCGCAGTCTTGCAGGGCCAAATAGCTGGTCCTAATGCTATCCGATTACCCCCTCCCATCCTTAGCTTTGAGAATCTACCCAAATGTGATGACTGCAACAGTGAAACACGAAGAACATAGAACAGTTGCGTACACTTACCATAAATGTAGATGTTCGAGTGTATTCACTGTTGCAGTCCTGGTTACCCACCCCTGACTTCTTTTGACTATGCCTCTATTCATGTTTACTATGCTTAAAGCTTTTTTGGTGTATTTGCTTTTTTGTTGGGGGATGTAACCTTGTATGTAATTGCTTCCCATTATGGGGGCACCTGACATATGGGACAAGAAAAACTGATGTAATGGCATCGGCTGCATGCTTTATACCCCTGACTACCTAACGTCATGGAAGATGAGACAGCAAATGACGCAGGACCCAAGACTTTGATAATCAGGCCGACTGAGGGCTACTGCAAGCAGATAACCCAAATGTGATGACTGCAACAGTGAAACACGAAAAACATCAGTCAATGGACTAAATTAACATATTTTGAGTGACTTGTGTTTCAGTGCTAAGCAAAACGAATACCAAATGGTGTTTGTCAACGTGAACAGGCAAATTAATGCTGTGAGAGAGAAGACCAAAAAACTGGCAAGGCACAAAAAAAGAATACGAAACAGGTACTGTTTTTCCACTTCCCTAAGTTTTTACAGCTAATAAGACTGAACTGTATGCAAAGAGGGTAGGAACTAGCTTGCAAGTGCATAATTTTGACAATTCTCACAATCTGAGTGCTGAACAAAAAGAGGAGGCTATCCCTTTAGAGGAGCCCCCCAGGAGGTCAGAAAGGATCCAAAACCAGATGCAACAGGTGTCCAACAGGGATTGGAACACCACCAGGAATGGTGGAAATTATTATGGACAGAGAACTGTGTATTCGGGGGGGGGGGGGCAGGGGAGGGAGAATGTATTAGAAAATGTTTTGAATCATAATGACAATACAAATGATGTTGTTTGCATTACAAATACAGATGATGTTGCTTGTACTATCACTGAAAATTACTATAAAGACTTTAGTATATATAATTACAGTAGTCAGGCTGTTACTAATGAATGGGCAACAATATTTGAAATGGGTATTATGTACCTACAACTAATGCCAAGAATGACAGATGCCTGATTTGAAATTGTATACAAGAAAATTAAACCCAAGTTGTTACTTTCTAGGTAATGAATTATACAACCCCCACGGAGCTGCAAAAGAAGCAGTGTGTTTAACCCCCCACCCAACAGTTCAACTATTTGAAAATGTATGTAGTAATGACATCAGGTTAATGTTATCAAAAACAAAAATGAGTAATATATTCAATTTAACAGAAGTGGAGACTAAGCTTTTGCACAGTATAACAACAAACAGGCCTATAAGGGTTATGAAACCCGACAAAGGTGGGGGGCTGGTGGTAATGGATCAACGTACGTATATAGAGAAGATACTGAGGATTCTATATGGTGATGATTTTGAAGAAGTGTTGTTAAATGAGCTACACATAGCATACAAGAATGTTGATGTCATATTAAATGATTTATTATTAAATTTTCAAATAAGGGAGGAATACAACTACTTAATTCAGACATATCCTAAAGTTCCAACCATATTTGGAATCCCCAAAATACACAAAAAGCACCAGCAACCCACCTTTGAGACCTATTGTAGATGCAAAGGTATCAAAAACAACTACCTTAGCTAAGTTTATTGATTTTCACTTGAACACAACTTTATCAGAACATAAACATATATTGAAGGATTCCTGGGACAGTTTAAAGAAAATAAAACAAGATCTATACAGGGAAAAGTTGATTATGGTAACTACAGATGTTAAAGATTTGTTTAGCATTATACCACATGAAGAACGTGACATGTTCTATGACTTTCTATGTAAACAAACCAACTTTAGCCATAAAAGAATAGGACCCTTACAGAAACAATGCTCAATAATAACTATCATTTTTGAGAATCAGATTTTTAAGCAACTACAGGTGTAGCGATGGGGGTGGCATGCACCCCCCCCCCCATTTACAAATATTGTACTTGCTCAATGGGAACTGACTCAAGTGTTTACGATTTAAACAATTTGTTTTATGGAAGATTTCTTGATGACATACTTATTTTTTGGGGAGGAAATGAGCTACAGCTGAACCTTTTTTTGAATATCTAAATAAGAACACTTCTTTTTTGAGCCTTACTATGGAACACAGTAATAGAATTAAGTTTTTGGATATCCTTATAACCAAATATGATTCACAGAAAAAGTTTACCACCCCATTTACAGAAAGCCCACATATTCTAACACTCTTCTACACTTGGAAAGTGGGCACCTTGACTTTCAAAAAAGATCTTTGGTGAAGGGCCAATGTGTGCAGTTAGCACAGATGGTCAGTGACCTAGAAATGTACACTGAAGAAAGGGAAAAGTTAAGGGGTATGTTACTTAGGAGGGGATACCCTAATAGTTTCATTGAACCAGTTTTGTGCGAAGTTACAGAAAAGAGTCAAGGGACACTTTTTTCCATTGTTGGGCTCAGAGGAAAGTGACAAAAGCAATAACAAAGAAGTTGATGTGGGGTCAAGGAACACAAATGAGTTTAACAGGGCCTTTATTCTCACGAACAATTTGCAATTTTATGATACAAAACATATATGATATATATGATATAAATATATACAGAATTAGTTTATATTCAAAAGCAATAAAGAGGTCCTTAAAAATGTAGATGACAAACCATGTGCCATAACAAATTTGTTGGAAAGAAACAGAGGGGAATAAAAACTATAAGAAAGGTAAGATGTCAAAATGTGTACACTGCAACCAATGTGCTAATGTATTAGAAACAGAAAAAGTTTTTATTCCAAGGCATGGTACAGTTCAACTAAATTTCAAGTTGAACTATAACAGTACACGCATTGTATATGTTGCCCTATGTCAAGACTGTGAAAGTTTTTACATAGGGAAGACTAAGAAAGCGTTTAAAGTTCGCATTTACCAACATATGTATGACATCAGGAAGGGAAATGAAAAGAATGTATTGGCTGTACATACTACTTTGAACCCAGATCACAAGTTTAAATTTATAGCCACAAGTAGTATCTGATAGTAGGGGGGACCTAAGGAACTGTTTCTAGAATTCAAAGAATTTGTGTGGCAACTTAAGTGGATGCCACCAACCCACCCAGACTAAATGATGTAGTTTCTCTCTCCAGCTATTTAAAATTAAAAGTTGAACTACATTTTTAGGGGGAGGGCACACATGTATATTCTTGTGGCAACACAATAATATTTGCCTATTTTAAGTACATGATTTATTTATGTGGAAATGTATTTTGGATTGTATTTTAATTTTGAGATGGGGGCTGATGGGTTATATGCAATATGTAAATAAAGAAGTATGGTTTTAATGCATTTTACAAGGTGAAATTCAACTGTGTATAACAAAAACACCAGTGACTTTTAGGTGCATTTTGCTTTAATGATATCTGATTAGCCTGACTATAAAAGGAAGTGATGTATGAAAAGTTCCTGTTTTAATTTGAAGTGTAACAGACAAAAGTGCTAATTAAACTTTGTATCCAGTTTCACCGGCCAGTGTTCATTTTCTTTACATTACTGGTTTTATCTGTGGTTGTTGGATGAAACAGGGATTAGTTTAGTTTGCAAGGTCACTCTATCCTTGTGGAGGCTCAGTGTTTACTTGCACATAACCTTCTAACATTCTGAAATTCTTCTGCCTAAAATAAGTCTCCCATGTCAGAAAATTCAAATGTACAACTGCTGCAGATTAGAAGAATGAAAAGGTTAATTTTTCTAAGACCATCCAAGTCTTAACCAGGGTCCATGCTTTTCCTTGGTAGATGGGACTGACCATGCCTTTCTGCAATGGCTGATTGGTGCCAGAGACTGGGGGAAATGGGTACATAAGCAGAATCAGCTAACGAGCACTTTGACAGATGCATGCACTAACACTGAAAAAATCTCTAGACACACACTGCAGAACCAAGGATCCCTCTGCTAGTTTTAGATCCTAATTCCTCATTTGGTACCAAAGGTAAAACCTGCTCCATTTAGCTATACAAGACTTCCTAATACTAGGTCTCCTAGCCTTCTTCACAACTTTGAACATGTCCTCATAATAAAAGTGCAGGAAAGGTAGCATGATTAAATCCTTCAAGCAGCTAACTTATGTGTGGCCAGAGTGGTGTACCAAGGACACACTGAGTAGAACCAAAAGATCCATCTGCGAGTCAGCACCAATGGCTTCTACCTTGCCTTCTCTAGTAGTAAAGCAAACCAGTGAGGCTTTGACCAGCATGGGGCAAACAGAATTATTTCTGGCCTCTCCTCTCTGATGCACTACCTTTGACAGCAAGTGTATACATGGGGTAAACAAAGAAAGATCTTCTCAATTCAGAGATAAGGCACTCACTGTGTAAGCATGTTTCTGTAGAGCTCTGCAGCAGAACCTTCCTAGCTCTCCTTTCTAAAGAGGAGTAAAGTTTATTTCTGCTATACCCCACCATGCTATTAATCCAGGAAAGCATCCATGTGCAATAACCACTTGTGGGAATCTGCTGCAATCTTGTTCAATTTGTCTGCCATGGAGTTCTTCTGCATAAAGATGTAGATAGCCCTCAGAACTATTTGCACTCGCCAGTACCTCCTCCCACACTTGTATATATGGTCTATGGAGTGGGCAGCAGTGTGCTCCCTAGTTTGCTTTTGCACCACATGAAAGCAATGTTGTCTTGTGACCACAATGAAGACCCGTGCCTTCCATGAAGTTTCGACAGCCCCAAGTACCAGAATGACAGCCATCAGTTCTTTTATCTTTAAATGTATTTCTCTCTCTTTAGGGTTAAAGAAGCTTTCCACTCTAAGCTTATAGCTATGAACCCCCCCCCCTTGCCAAAGCTATATCTAAGAGTAGGGTCCACTTTGGAGCAGGTTGCTCAAAAAGAATCCCCTCATTTTGTTTACTTGTCTTATCAAGCATTCTAATTTTTTGTCTTACAAGTCACAACTGGTACCAAGCACTTCCAATGACTACATGTGTTATGTACAAGTGTTGCTCAAGAACCACTGTAGTTTCCTTAAGTGAAGTCTTACCACTGGCTCTCAATGGTGGGAGGCCATGAACCTCACAGCCCTCAAGAAATCCCTGGTTGCAACCACTGTCCTTAGGGCCATGTCCTGAAGGAAGTTGGTGAGGGGAATCTTCTTCCTCCTCCTGGGTCACACAAGTTCGGACTATTGTTGCATCCAAACAGGCCCCTACAGTAAGGCAGCAAACATGGTTAAGGTCAGAAATAATTTGGGAATAGTTCAAAGGGAGTCCCAGCCTGTGAAAACATTCTAGAATAAAGTTCAAAGAGTTCTGTACCCCCTCGTTTAACTGGGTAAGGCAATAACTCAGGTAAAGATAAATATGAATGCCTTTGGTTCTGCAATGAGCAATTAATGGAACCTGATATTTCATAAAATGCCTTGGTGAAGTGTCTAATCCAACACAAAGTATATTGGCAAAGCTGACCCATCCCCCTACTAAAAGACTTGGAGAGCACCGGTGATCTTAGAGATTAGGAACTTACTAACTGGTGCATCTTTGAGGTCCAGAGTTACCATCTAGACCTGGTTAGCTAAAAAGGGTAAAAAAGGACTCCTGAAAGAGCTTGCTTTTGCAGACCTAAAATGGGTTTTCTTAATGTCTGTTTCCTTTGCATGAGCAACTTTTTATAACTGAAAAGTCCAGCATTTGACCACCGGGGACAAGCATCCCCTGTACATACCCCTCCCCCTGCAATTCAGCATTTTAGGATAATAAAATCTACTAAGTGTTCTTGGTCCTCCAAAATAGAAAGGAAGCCATGCATTTCTGGCTGGGACAGAAAATGCAGTCTGCAGACTTTGGAGATGATCTGCAGAACTCACCTGCCTGTTGCAACGTCTAGCCAGTTTTGGAGGAGAAAGGGCAAACAAGAAACCCATTTTTTGGCTTGGAAGGCTGGTCAAGGTGAACACTATGGGAACTAGGAAGGAATAAAAGCAGTGCAGTCATAGTTGCTTCCTACTAGAAGCTGATCTCCCTTTGCCCTTAGCTTGGATGCATACATTTTTCAGAGACATGAGTCAGCATTGTTTTTTTAAGCCTCTTGGTGGTGATGGCAGTGGGGGGTTTAATGTTTGTAGACTATGACTTATTAATATGTACTTCCTTTCTGACTATCCAAGTGCAGGCATCACCCGTCTCTTTCATAATTGCTAAATAACCTCTAAACTGGATGCCTGGGGGTTGGCAGCTGTTTTGTTAGGAATGACTTCAACTTCAGTCCAGGAAGATATGTACTTGACCAAAGGCATGATGGCCTTTGGAGAGACAAACCAGAGTCCTCTGTATTAAAAGGCATTGGGGCACAAGGGTTGCCAAAGCCCCTCCATGGACACAAAGCCATCGAACCTACAGAGACCCAACAAACCAGCCTGCTCAGTCTCTGCCCTCATTTCTCTGTTTGTGCTTGCTTCTTCCTTTATAAAACTCCCCCTTCCAAAATAGAACATCTGTACTACTCTGATGCTTTAACTTGGTAGACATAATTGATAACTTCATTAGAGCCATAGATCTCAGAGCTCAAAATAAGAGAAAACTGTCCCACAGTGGAGTAGAGCCATAGATCTCAGAGCTCAAAATAAGAGAAAACTGTCCCACATTGGAGTACTTATCTGGTCAATCTGACAGTTAAACGTTCCATACTCTGCATGACACAGACATATACTCATGGCAAGAATGAACTTGGGATGAGATAGGTGGACATCCCCATTATACCAGGATGTGTCAAAGTCCAAGTGAAGGTGGCATCCACCATGAGAGAGACTGTGTGTGTGTGTGTGTGTGTGTGTGTGTGTGTGTGTGTGTGTGTGTGTGTGTGTGTGTGTGTGTGGGGTTGAAGAATGGAAATGGACAACACGGATGCCTAGATATGGCGAGTACATAACTTAAATCTTATGTTGCCCTTTTCATTCTTCCTCAATGAATGGGACAGAGTTCCCAGCTACGTGAATATTGGGAGGCCCTCTTAAAGATATTCCAGAGAACTGCTGAATCAAAGGCAGCTCTGCTTCTGGAGAGTAGGTCTAAATTGAATGAGTAACAAAAGTATGAACACTGGACCATGTGACTGCTGTGCAAATATCAACAGACGATCTTGACCAAAAGGCACAGGAAGTGGCCATGGATCTAGCTGAGTGGGCTTTAGGCAGACTTGGTAGAGAAACATTTTGTTGGTAATAGATCCAAGAAATGAAATCAGCTATCCATTTAGCTACTGTAACTTTAGATACTGGATAACTCAGTTGACTTTTTAACAAGGAGATAAACAAGTAAGTCTGATTTTCTGATTTCTTTAGCTTCTTCTTTCGGCTTTTCCCAGTTAGGGTTCGCCACAGCGGAACTACGGTTTGCTAATGATTGGCAGTTGATTTTTATGGTGCCAAGGTGCCAACTCAATGCTCAACCTTCAACGAAGGCATGCCCATGCCCGCATGTCTTTTGAATGCCACTCGACTGCAGGGAGGACATGCAGACTCCACACAGAAGGCGCTCCAGCCGAGAATCGAACAGGAGAACCTCTTGCTGTGAAGCAAGGCTACCGCTGCACCACAGCGTGTAAATAAAAGAATAATTGCCATTACACTTCCAGAAGATGCAGCATGTATTCTCATTTGTTTGAAAATTTGGGCAAGAAAAAACAAATGAATGAATTGGTTAATGTTACATTCCGAAGTCACGTTAGATAAAAAGGAAGGGTTAGTTCATAAAGTAACCCTGTCTGTATAGAAAATAATGTACAGGTCTGATGAAAGAGCCTGGAGTTCAGAAGTCATTTTGGCAGAAGTAATAATTACTAAAAATGTTGTTTTCCAAGACAGATACTTTAAATCTTTCTTTTTCTGAAGATTTAAAGGGTTTTTGAGTCCGATCTTGTAGTACACCATTGTCAAGTCCCAGGTAAGTGAAAGATCTTTATTGGAGGTTTGAGGAGGAAAGTGCCTTTCAATAAGAAGGAAGAGGCCAAACAATTTTATCTCCTGTATGAAAATTTGATATGGGTGCCACCTGTACTTTAATCATAGAAAAACTAGTTCCTTCGTTGAAAAGAGCAGCCACAAAATCAAGAACAGCAGAGATAGGGGCAGTAAAAGGGTCAACATTGTTTCTTAACGCATAAAGGGAAAATCTTTTCCATTTGCTCTTGTAAACCTTTTTGGTGGAGTCTTTTTGTGAGGATAGCAAAATGGTACATACTGGGGAAGAAAGCCAGGGTTGTCTGGTTATTACTGGAACTGGAGAAACCATTCAGCTAGTTTGAGAGCTGGGATATTGGGATGATTCACCTATGAGGGGTGCGAGAGAAGATCTGGAGCGGGAGTCAGTATCTAGGAAGGATAACGAAGATGAGACCAAAGGAAGGGGAACCACACCTGGTGAAGCTAGGAAGGAGCAATGATGATGACTCAGCTTTTCAACTGAGTTGCTTTCTGTAGAAATTTTGTGATCAAAGGAAGTGGGGGATAAGCATAAAGGAGACTGGATATTCAAATGTGTTCTAGAACATCTCTCAGCGACTCCCTCTGAGGGGGGAACAGGACAAAATACCTGTTGTGGGGGGACACAGAGGTTGCAGTAAGGTTGTCCCAAACGACGGAATATTTCCTCCGCTACTGACCGTTTGACAGACCACTCCTGAGGCATCAGAATGGACCTGCTAGTTTGTCCACTAGTACGCTGGATTTTCCCGGAATGTGCATAGCTACTAGAAGACAGCTGGAGGAGATTGCCCATTGCCACACTCTAATAGCCTGCCAGCAGACAGGATAAGACAGGGTTCCCCCCTTGTTTGTTCATGTACCAGATACAGAAATGTCAGTTTAAATCGCTATAGTCACTAGAGGAAGAGTATCTTGAAATGCCTGCAACACTAATAGGACTGCACTTATCTCCAGGATGCTGATATGTGAATTGGTCTCTTGGGGAGACCATGTGCCTTGGACCATCGCTTCCAAGTAATGCCCCCCCCATCCCAACTGAGAGCCAACTGTGGTCACTGTGGCTAGCGGGGGAGGAAAAACAAAGGGGTTTTCTAAGTAAATGTCATCTAACTGGATCCAGCAGTGAATATGGTGTTTCAGTATTTGTGTAAGCTTGACTGGAAATGACAGGGATTGTCAAAGACTAGACCATCGAACAGCTACAGTCTATTGAAGAATATGCATAAAGTAGCATGCTACAGGAAGCAGAACTATTGCTGCTGCTATAGACCCCAGAGCTTGAAGAATTAGTCTGGCTAGAGGAGTCAGATGAGATAGAAGTTGATATACCAGAGATCTGAGCATGTCTATGCTACGAGTAGGCAGAGGCAATTTGTGTTGTATTCAGATGTGCACCAATAAACTCCAAGCTCTGTACCGGTGTGAGGCTTAATTTGACAAGACTGACTGTGATACCTAGTGACTGACAAATCTGGAGTAAATAGTCCCTGGATTGTTGTAGGAAATGCATTGTAGGGGCTGTGAGAAACCAGTCATTTAGGTATGGAAACGCTCAGAATCCCTTTAGTCTCAAGTGAGCTGCCACCACTGCCATACATTTGGTGAACACCATAGGCTGTGGTGAGTCCAAAGGACAGGGATCTGAATTGGCAACGACTGGCTCCCAGACAGAAGCATAAATAACTTTGTGCCTTTATTCTGATGGGATAGTACGCATCCTGAATATCTGTGGAGTGCATCCAATCATCCTTGGCTAGAAATGGCAGAATGGCCTGAACTGTGACCATTTGGAACTTTTTCAAGAACTGCTTTAGTTTGCTTAGATTCAAAAATTGGTTTCAGATCTCCTGTCTTTTAGGACAGTAAAGAGAAACTTGAGTAAGTTCTGAATTCACTTTGGTCGAGTGGGACTTCCTGGATGACTCATTTGTCTAGTAGCTTTTAAAATTTCTTGTGCTGCAGTCTTCCTCGGATTGGGTGGGATGTCAGGAAGCCTCTTACTTTTGGAGATTGGGGACTGGGGAAAATGGTATGAAATAACCTCTTGATATCTGTAGCACCCAGGAATCTTTTGTTATAGCACCCCAGGCATCTGGGTGCACGGACAAGTGTCCCCCAACTGCCTCCAGAGATGGGCAGTTAGGCTGCACTTCAGGAGTACTGAAAGTATCCATCTGGGAAGGAGAATCGGAGACTCTGATTTTGTGGGCCTCCTCTGCCTCGAGGGTGACGTTTACCAGTAGAACTGCCTCCTCTACCTCTGAAGTAGTTGTGTCGGCACAGATCCTGGAAAGGTCCCTGAGATTTGTGGAACCACATTTGTTTACTACCTCTTTGGTTTCCACAGAAAGTTCATTGAGGGGTACAAAACTTGATTCCCATGCCAGACAGGGTCCTTCCTTCTTGTTCACTGTGGGTAAGCATTTCTTTCACAGAAGGCCCAAATAAAGTTGTTCCATGAAAGGGAGCATTGATGAAAGATACCTTTAAAGGCTCTACAAAGTCACATAGCCTTAACCAGACATGTCTCCTTACTGCAATGCCTGATCCGGTCGCCCATGAAGTACCTTCTGCTGTGTGAGAGATCAACCTCATGGATACACTGGGAATTGACAAAAGAGTGGTCAGCTGAGAAGATGATCTTTTGAAATCCTCTGCAGACATGGAGTCACAGACCAAATTTGACAGTTCCTTGGTCAAATATCTCCGTAGCCTTGTAAAGTGTACCAGATAGTTCTGGGATCTCAGAGAAGGTCACTGTGGCAAAAACTCACTTTCCAAATCTATGCAGCAGCCCAGACTCTGTTTGGCGGGTAGACAGAAGAGCTCTACTTTTTAGTGGCTGCCACCAAATCTGGCTCCTCCCATGCCCAGGAAGAGACTAGATAAAAAAAACTCACCCGGGGGGGGGGGGGGGGGGCACCCAAGATGTAGATGGGCCAGAACCAAAAGCCTCCAGAAATACTGACTCCTCCAGAGAAATTAGAAGACCAACCACATTTTTGTTTAAGGATCTTTAATATGTCTCCAGAGGAGACATCATCAGGTGGTGATCTGGGTGACCCTTCTCCTTCCTTGAAATCAGTATGTTAAGTGAGATTCCAATGTAGAATCTACGTGCCTCTTCTTGCACATCCTCTTCCGATGGACTTCCTGGGGGAGGGATCAGAAGAGAGGGGGAGTACCTCCATGAGAGGTGACTGGAACCTATATGGAACTGCCTGTCCCTTTGGAATAGGTCTGATGGACTCGGAGCTTGGAACTGAAGAGGGGATGGGGTAGATCAGAAGGGTGAGAGACTGGATCTCTAAAATGAGAAAAAGAAAAAGAAATTAGATACAGATAAGTAAACTTTTCTTGGTTTTGGAAGGAACAATAGCAAACACTACAAGAGAAGGATCCTACATCTGTTCACAATGGTGGCAAACGAGATCAGAGGTGCCGGGGATGGACAAGTGCATTATGGGTAGAGGCAGGATCTTGAGAGTTAGCTCCAAAGTCTGAAGTACGTGACTGAGTTGGATCTGAGGATCGGATCCATAACCCATTCATTGAGGAAGAATGAAAAGGACAACATTAGATTGTCCCAAGTATCTATTCCTGCAGATCAGCTTCTGTCCTGCTCAGATGATGAGGTAAAGGATATCCTGGAGTTTCATGCCTACTTCCTGAACCAGGACCTATGCTTCCATGGCCAGCCTACAAAGTGGGAACGACTGTGTTTCCCTTTCCTTGTTGCTGTACCACATCACTGTAGTGCTGCCTCTGTCACACAGACATCCATCACAAATGTGACAAAATTCCACCTGTAGCGATCTTTTGTTCATTTTTGATGGTATCAATGGCAGTAGTATGATCTGCACTTCCTCTGGTTACCTACTATCTAAAAAAATAAAGCTTTAGTTTTGCATCATCAGACAATTCATTATGTAAACAGAGAAACTGCCTTCAACAACTTGCAACTTTTCGAGGAGGGAACTGTTAACTGCAATGCCATATCAGATCGAGTTTACTCTGTCTTTGCAGAAGACTGTGTATGCCTCCTTAAACAAGAGGACTTGCAACTCTATGTCCTAACTGACATCCCAACCCCCCAAAAAACGTTTTCCAGGACAAGGAGCTGCAGTGGCTCCATGTACAATACCCCCTCAAAAATGGTTTATCCTAATTAGCAGACAAAAGGAGAACAGCAGACATGTTGCAATGGTTCAAAGGTGCCCCTTGATGGAAGGGAAAGACAGTCACACTCCACATTCCCATCAGTAGATCTGTCAAATATTGCAAGGTCTGCAGCTCTGCAGTCCTTTGCGGTCATGCCTCCGGCTGAGTGCCAAAGTGAAAACTTGTATAATTTAGTTAAACTTTACTACTGCTTGATTTCATGGCTTTCAGTAGGACATTAAAGGTCTCTTTTGAGACCCAAGGTAACCGGATGGGATGACCCACTCCACTATTCCCAAGATCTTTAGCTTTAGGTGAACCAAAGTTTTTCCTGTCCTATTTCAGCAGCATGCAATTTTGCAGGAGTAAAGAAGGCCCTTTTTCTGACATCTGAAATTGAAAACAGTGCCATGGTAATTAGGCCCATATAAATTTGTCTGCTGCTTAGGTCCTTATACTTGGAAATCTGAAGTAAAATGTCTTCATCTGAAATGTCTACCAGTGGCAAAACTCACATGTGTGAATGATCTGAACACTCTTGGTACTAGATTCTACTTGTAACTGCTCACACTGAACGTGCTTAGCTTGCCCATAATTATATTCAGGAATGATCAGAAACATGCTGCTTGAAGAAGCTGCACCAACACTGCCTGTGCCTACACTATCAGGGTTAGTCTGCAAAGTTGGTAAAAATGTATGTTACTTCTATCTGTTTATATACCACACAACTGTAGTAATGTCTGTGAAAAAAGTAAGGGTCTGTAGTATCTGTTCAAATCTGAACACTTTTATGGCAAAGAAGAGTCCCATCTCCTCTTTTACACTGTAATGTTTGCTAAAAGAGTTATGGCTACAGTTTGAGCATTTTAAGATAGGTTGTACATACTCTGCATGCAATGTATGGCACATCTTTATGTCAAGGTCTGCTTTTCTTAGAGCATAGCTATAGTTTTCCCATCAGATGAATTATCTGGTTCACCAAGCAACTTCATGGCTGGAACAGGTGGGACTGTCTAATGAAGCAAATGACTGTGCTGCTATCCAAGGATCCTGATGTACCACTGGATCTTCTACACATGCAATACTAGCAAGGATGCCATCAAAATGAAAGATGACATTACAAAATCCCATTAACGATATACAGAACAGCTAACAATGCACTGAAGTAATGTTATGTGTACTGTTATTGGTTGCAAAGAAGACCACACTACAACGAAAACTGAGAAAAATTCCATCAATATGAAAAGCGCTCTAAATACTAGATCAAAAACTCCAACAGTAAGGGATATAAATCCAGACAGACAATTATATTGCAAAAAAAAAATAAATAAATAAAAATGTGTTTAAAGCTAAAAGCTGAGGGGGAGGAGAAGATAGGGAATGGGGGTGAGAAGTACATCTACTATTATGGTAAGTTCTTACACAGATGTGCCATGTCCTGACAGAAATCACTGTTGCAGTACTCCTGACATATGACCGATTAACAGAGCTAAAGGAGGCAGAAAGAAGTGTGGTTGGCTAATCAGCAGATGAGCTGTTTAGCAGTCCAGGCAGGATGGGCTTAGCAAAAGCAGCCTAGACCTGAAGAAAACATCAGTTTTGGAGTAATTGGTGAAGGCATCTGGCTCCCCTATGAAAGGCACTTAAAGCCGCTGCACCCTATTTCACCACAGTGTGAAAATCAGAAGGAAATGGCATTAGATATCCAAACTGCAATAGTTGGCAGATCGGATGGCACAGTTTAGGGCTTATTAAAAGATACAAACAGCTGGTCAGTCTTTCGTATTTAGTTTTGTCCAGATAAAATCTCAGTGGTCTGTGAATGTCCAAAGAATGTGGAATTCTTTCCCCCCATTTTGGGAGTTGGGAAAGATACAAACAGCTGGTCAGTCTTTTGTATTTAGTTTTGTCCAGATAAAATCTCAGTGGTCTGTGAATGTCCAAAGAATGTGGAATTCTTTCCCCCCATTTTGGGAGTTGGGAAAGAAAGCAGTTAGATAAATAGCTTGTCTGAAGGACAGCTTTTTCACTACCTTAAGCATGAGGGATGAATTTTCCCTGAAAGTCATCCTGTCCTTGTGGAAAATAAGAAAACGTGGAATAGCCATGGCAGCCCTGCAACTCAAACTCCCTACACTTGAATAAGTAGTCTGCAAATATATTGCAGAACAGAAGGGGCATGTATGGGTGTATGGGTCCTGAGAATGCTTGCGGCACCAATAAGAAAAATCTTTTCCATTTAGATGTGTATGATTTTCTTGTAGTGGGTCTCCTGGCTTCCTGCAGGACTTTATCAACCTCCTCAGAGGATAGATGCCTTTGAAGGATTAGAATCTTATCCACAGAGTGAAGTTGAACGAGGAAAGGTTTAGATGGAAAAGCAATCCTTTTCATTGAGTGATAAGGTCTAGGTGTAGAGTTTTTTCCTGCAATCTCCCTTTGTCAGGTAAAATAGCAGGGGAAACCAGTGATGTCTCCGCTAAAAGGGAGCCATATAAAAGGAGTTTGGGTACTTCCTTTTTTTGATATTAGAAAAACGTTTGGAAGTAGGGGCAGTGGAAAGCATAGAGGCACTTCCCTGTCCACTGGAAAAAGGCATCTGTCCTCTAGGCTGAGGAACAAGGTTCCCTAGTGCAGAACTGTGAAAGCGGATGGTTGGCTAGTGATGCAAAGAGGTCTATCTGTGGTGTGCCGCACTGAAGAGTGATTGCATGGAAGGCCTGTCTGTTCAGGGTCAATTTATGAAGGTCCTTCAAGGAATGACTTAGAAAGTCTGACAGGACACTCTCCTATGAGGGAATGTATGTGGCTTGGAGTGTGATGTCCAACTTGGTACCCTAGTTCCATGCCTCTTGTGCAAATCTGTACAACTGGTAAGACCTCTTGTTTATGTATCTCATGACTGTGAAGTTGTCTGTACACTAGGTATGGTCCTGTTTGTCATAGGTGGGAGAAGGTCTTCAGCATCTGAGCCCTCGTTTCCTTCAGACTGATATGTTCTAAGAACAGTGGTTGCCACCTGCCCTGTATCTGGTGTGATCCTGTCCACACCCCCTATGCCTTGTCAGAGGCATATGTGTAAATCTCTTGGAGAGGGGAAGTTTTATGTTGAGCTTGACCTGTTCCTTCCACCAAAGTATCTACTTTTTGAGACAAGGGAGGAGGGGGCTCAGGGTGTCCAAGAGATGTGGTGGGACTGTTAGGGTGACACATTTTAGATATCACTGGATATTCCTCATGCGAAGTTAGGCTAGGAGGAGCATAGGAATGGTGGCCACAATTAAACCTAAAGTTTTTAAGATCGCCCCTGCTGTGCAGTGTGTTAGAGGAGAGATCTAGGAATAATTTGGTTAAACTCGACTTTCTCTGGAGGGAAGAATGCATGCATTTTCTTTGTGTACAGTCTGCAACCAAGGAAAACAAGGTCCTATGTAAGAACCATGTGGAATTTTTTGTAGTTCACTGTGAATCCCAGATTTGTCAGAAAATGCAGGATGAAATCTAAATGCTGAAGGACATCTCCTAGAATGAATGGAGCTTGGAGTAGCTGGTTGTCCTGGTAGGGAAAAATCTGAATGCCCTGGGTGCAGTAGAATGCCAACACTGGTGTTAGAAATTTTGAACAATCTTGGTAATGTGGAAAGACCAAAAACCAAAGCAGTAAATTGAAAGTGTCATGAGCCAGAAGAAAACTTGAGGAATTTCCTGCAAGAAGGACAAACACATATGTGCAAGCAGGCTTCCTTCAGATCCAAGTACACTAGTAGGGCCTGGTGGAGAATGAAAGGCAAGAAAGAGAAGAGCATTTTGAAAGTTGGTACTTTCAAGAATGTGTTTAGAGGACAGAGGTCTAGGATGGATTTACACTGTCCTTTTCTTAGCACCAGAAAGACTCTGGAGTAGAATCCTTTACCCATAAAGTCTTTAGGGACTTGTTCAATGATGCCCTGGTTTAAAACATCCTGAATAATGGTAGTGAAGACATGGACAGCTGGTTGTGAGGAGGATGTGGCACTCCTTTCAGGGGAGGAACATTTTCCCAGGACATGTAATAACAGTTCTTGATGACGGACAGAACCCATTTGTCTGTGGTAATAGTTTTCCATTGGGCCAGGGAGAGTGACAATCATTTGGAAAGGGGGTAAAGTGGGCTGAGGGCAAGGGGCAGGTGCTGTGAAGGTAGTCTCAGATTTTTATTTTCAAAGGGAGGCCTTCCAGATGGAGTTTCCCTATGAGATTTATCAGAGTACCTTTTCCTATGAGTTTTTCTTGGTTTTTGAGATGTCTTAAAGTCCCTTCTGTGGAAGGATGTAGACTTAGATGAGGAGTTCCTATGGTATCTAGGAACTGAGGAAAGTATAATCTTTATCCAAGGGGAGTCAAAGAGTTTTTGACTCTAAATCCTCAGGAATAGGCAGGCTATGAAGCCATGCATATCTGCAAATAAAGACCCAATAACTGCAGTCCTAGAAGAAGCATTCACAGCATTCGTAACAGCATTTAATGCTGTGTCTGGCCTTAAAAAACAACAAGTTCTTGGAAAAATGGATGACTTAGAAAACAGGGCAAGAAGGAATATCCAGATCTGTGAAGTTCGAGAAACAAGAGGGAGGCAACATGGTGAACTTTAAACTTCTTGGATCACCAAAACTTTAAACCTTCCTGAAGCCCTGCCTTTTGGAACACAGAGGGCTTACGGATCCCTATCAGCAACAACTTCAAATAAGAAACCTTCAAATTCAGATGTGTCCCAGAGAGTATCCCTCCTATGGAACAAGCTTTCCATCCATATGGCACTGAATTTCTCTATTACCCAATTTAAACGTAACCTACACCAGTGGAATTGGAACAGGAACTCTACACAGGGCCTGGCACCCATGTCCCTTATGGACAGAGGTAGTTTATAAATGTGGAGCCCTCAATGTCCTATTTGGATACAGGGCTTCTTTATTCTTATGGAAAAACGTGACTAGGCTTAGAAAGCCCCCCACCCCAGGTCATTAGCCTTGTAACAATCTACGAATCTGAGTGTCTATTCATTGTTAATGAGCCCACAGAGAATGGGCACTGGTGTTTAGTGTGGTTTTACATGTAAGGGTGTGTCAATTATGAAAACAGAAATAGTAAGACCGAATGAGGTGTCTTGAATGACTATATAACTACTGGATGAAAAGTAAAGTGTACATGAGTAATATGGCAAAGATGTCTCTGGTGTGGGTCTATTTTTCTGTTTATGACGGATGATTGAAAGGGTGACAGATAGGGGTTTGTGATTCTTTTTTTTTTCTTTTTAAAGCTGTCAGAGAACAATTTACTGGTCACATGACTGCAAGTAATTTTATTTAAGCTGTTCTCTTTAGTAATCTGTAATTTATTTATTTTGGTACATATTACAGGCTTGAACAGAAAAAGCAACATTAACAAGGATACATGACAGCATGTTTCAATGAGACACTGAAATGCCACTGATGTGGAAAACTGTTAAGGTGAACATTTGGGATAGTGTTTTATAGTGCAGTGCCATGCACCTACATCTGGTGGAGTTTGCATTGTGTATCATGTACTATAAAGCAGGCTGAAGTTACACATTTATAGTGAAAACTGAACAACTGAAGGTTGTAAACACACTAGTTACTTAAAACAAAAAAAAAAACTGAAACAGTCTCCAAACAATGGTAAAAAAACAAAGAAAGAAATACTTAAATACACTGCTAAGTCACAAGACGAGCCTTAAAACAACTCTTTAGCGTTAATGTAACTTTATTTCATACTTTCGTCAATAGCAATAGACTTCTTCAGAAAAGAATTACACGAAAGATACATGAGCTGAAGTATGTTGCTCCACCTGATTTTTATAACTCCCTTCCCTTATATCATAAAGTATGTGTTCTACCACTGCAAATAGAAACTTCTTGTAATTACTGCACCTAATAGTATGTTTATATAGGGCATTATTTTCATTCTTTGTTTTAATGTCATAAAGATGTTCCTTTATCCAGGTGCCCAACTTCCTAGAGCTCATTCCTGTATAGTAACTTGGACAGCTTAAACACAAAGTTATGTATATTATCCCTATAACCTGGCAAGTATAACCTTCCAGGTATTTCTATAGTGTACTGTAAATGTTCTAACATCACGTAGGGCCTTTTATACATAAACCTACAAGCAGCACAACCACTGCACTTAAAAGTGCCTTTATTTTTGTTGGTATGTGGATCCTTTTAGAAGAAGGAAGATGTGTGGCACTGAATCGAATAAGTTGGCGTCACTTAACATGATACCCCGACCCCATGTAGAAAAATGGGAAAAGGGGGGCTAATGATGATGATATGCAGCCTCAGCTTTAATACGGTTATGTAACATTTGTTTAATCTTACTGCTCTTTTTATAAGCAAAGAAAAGCTGTTTACATAGGAAGTCAACTAGGTGTCTATTCCCCTTCTATAATTTTCCAGTTACTAGACATAATAGCTCTGATGTCAGTACTATCTACAGACATTTCTGTGGCATATCTAGCCCTATCCTCTGCAGAATTTCCTTTATCTTTCTGCTGAAATCCTTAAACTAAGATGGGTTTAAATTGTTCAGATCTCTTGGAAATGATTTCCTGGGCATTTTTATTTAACATGTCTAGTCTATAGCCTCTTTATAGGCGGCCGCAGTGGTGCAGCGGTTAGCGTTGCTGCCTCAAAGCAAGAGGTTCTCTGGTTCGATCCTCGACTGGGGTGCCTTCTATGCGGAGGAGTCTGCATGTCCTCCCTGTGGTCGCGTGGGTTACCTCTGGGTGCTCCGGTTTACTCCCACATCTTAAAGACATGCTGTAGGTGGATTAGACACTCTAAATTGGCACTAGGCGTGAGTGTGTGCCTTCTGTGGAAGGTTGGGCGCCAGGCTGGCAACTCGACACCGTAAAACTCCACTGCCAATCATGAGCGGAAATGTAATCCGCTGTGGTGACCCCTAACCGGGAAAAGCCGAAAGAAGAAGTCTATAGCCTCTTTCTTTAAACAAGGCAGAAATAAAGTTTACCTTTTCTAAATTCATTATCTTCCTTGTCATTCCTGAGGCTCTTACAAACTGGCCTCTGGGTATGTTGTTTTTTATGAAATTAGGATGATTACTTCTATGGTGAAGACAACTGTTAGAAAAGGTACTCTTACGATGGATTTTACTTATTTACTTACTAGTGTCCCAATTTAAATATACATCTAGAAAACAGTGCGTGTGTCCCTCACCTCCTAATACAAATTTTAAGAAATTGGAACCATTATTAATACTGGCCAAGATGTAATTGGAGTTACTGAGTTCTAGTGGAATTTTGCTTATAAGAAAAAACAAATCATTTATAGACTGCTAAAAAAAATTTTGTTTTTAGCAAAATCTAGTTTACTCACAATTTCTCTTTCCCACCAGCCTAGTAATAAGCTAGCAAAGGATGGAGCTACTGAGAACCCCATAGCTACCCCCATAGTTGTTTATAGTACCCATGATTAAACAATAAGAAATTACTTTTTAGTACTATTTCTAAGTGGGAGCAGTAGAATTCTACAAGAGAAGTATCTATACCTGTATACTTGTTTAGATATAATCTAATACATTCAATACGTTCTTGTTGGGATAGTGAGGTAGACACACCATATCTAGGGTTAACATACAACAATTGCCTTCTATCTATATGCATCCTGAAAGGACTTAATGCTGTTCAAAAAATCCCAGGAAATCTCTGCTGTAAGATGGTAAATTCTGAACTACAGGATTTAACACAATCTAGAAACAATGAGATTCCCTCTGTGCTACTGTGTGGTGCAGACATTATCTGTCTAAATTTTTATTTTTTTTTTTGCATCTATACGAATTTTTGGTATCCCAAAAAGAATACCTATTTTAGGATATTCAACCAATCTAAAACTGTATAGCTCAAAATCTGTCAATCCATTCAAGAGGCAGTCATACAAACAATGCTGTATATACTTAAAGCTATCATGCACTTGTTGTACAGCCACTTCTAAGTATTCTTCACTATTGTCTAACATTTTTTCAATAGCAGTACTACATGTTTGTACATTCATGACTACCAAGCTACCCCCTTTGTCTGCATTAATGAATCTCAGCTGTTTCAAGATACTGAGTTCATACAGAGCATGCATATGACCACACTAAAGTTGAAGCTCTATACACCAACAAAAATAAAGGCACTTTTAAGTGCAGTGGTTGTGCTGCTTGTAGGTATATGTATAAAGGGTCCTACATGATGTTAGAACATTTACAGTACACTATAGCAATACCTGGAAGGATATACTTGAAAGACTAAAGGGATAGTATACATATGTTTAAGCTGTCCAAGTTACAATACAGGAATGAGCACTAGGAAGTTCGGCACATGGATAAAGGAACATCTTTATGACATTAAAACAAAGAATGAAAATAATGCCCTATATAAACAGTAATTATAAGAAGTTTCTCTTTGTAGTGCTAGAACACATACCTTATGATTTAAGGGAAAGAAATTATAAAAATCAGGTGGAGCAAAGAGAAACTGAACGGAAAGTAAGATTAGAGGCAGACAAACCAAGTTTAAATGACACCATAAATATTAAATGCTTTCTGAAAGACAGCAGCTTGGCTAAAGGAGTTTACATGTTAGAGTTAAACAGAGTGGCAATTAACATTGGATGTATTTCCTAATTCTATTTTTATTGTGATTGGTTAAAATAATTTTATTTCAAGTATTTAAGCTCATGTATCTTTCGTGTAATTTCTGAAGTCTATTGCTACTGACAAAAGCGTGAAGTAAAGTACGATTAGTGAACACTGCATTAGCAGACGAAAGTGCTTAATTTATGTTGTGATACAAATGTTTTTTTCGCTGTCATGGATTTTTGCTGCAACAGGTTTGCAAGGATTTATTAAATATTCTACACTGAAGATTTGTTTCCAGTTCTTCCTGACTCCATTGGCACTATAGT